>NC_137457.1:310212066-310488747 GCF_964235325.1 Thermobia domestica
GTGTGGTCCTATGTACCCTTGCCAAAATTTTGGGGGTGGGCCAAGGTACCCCTGTCAAAATGTAGAGGGGGTGGTCCTATGTACCCCTACGTCATTGACCTCGGGCCTGGGACCATGGGTCCTGAGGCAGGGACCCAGGGGCCAAAAAGTGTCCTGAAGTGACCCCATTACTACTGGATGAAAGCAAGCTGGTCACACGCGTCTCTGCAGCATTCCTCTGTGAGTCATTTTTCAAAGCAATATGCGAAAGGTGTTTCAAACTGTCCAGGATGTTCATTGGATTAGCCAAATTTGAAAAACGCAAACGTCAAAACCTGCCTTCGGGCAGAACACCGATCATCATCATCATCATGGAACGATGCTCCCAAACACTTTCGTTTCTGTGTTATCATGTGTACCCCCATCACTTTCATATCTATATTTGTTCTCCCTCATGTACATTATTCACTCACGACTATCGTTAAACCTTTTTACGCACGTGTACAGAGTGTTTTCAATTTTCTTTTGTGTTACTAATATTTTCCTAGTGCATGAATTGCTATACTGTGCTATATTTTCCATATCAATGTTATGCAACGCTGGCAACACTGTGGTACGGATGGCAACCCTGATTATGATCTTTCTTCGTCCTTGATGCCCTTGTTATGTTTAGTTTCTTTCTTTTGGTTGACTTTCTTTCCCTGTTTGCAAGAAATTAACTTCTCTCGTCATTCCTGACTTTCTTCAATTTTGCCGACATTCAATGTTTCCTCTTCCCTCACTCCGCTCCCTATGGCCCTTAGCACCTTAAATTTCTGTGTTCTCCATATCTTTTCATGCTCAATCAGATGGCGTATGTCTGCATCTGATGTGCGCGACAACCATATGGTCACTTACTTGTTAGAGGTAGAGCTTGTACTGGAAATCGAAACCCAGGTAACTCATGAAGACTGTGAACTGAATCCAAGTAGGGAGGAATAGCATGACTAAATTAGAGAGACCATTTCCATTGTTAATTTTATTTATAAGAATAAAAAAATGAAAATAAAAAGAATTTTACAAATCGGATATTTGAATATACAACTTTAAAGTATTACTACATGACATGTATGGACACAACCCCTACATTACAAACTGGGTGCTAGAAGGTTATTACGCTAAGCCGCGACTTATTGATAGTAATACTTTTGATGATTCGTACCTGCAACTTGCATTGGCCAAAGGGGAAGTAGTAATTTCCTAAGTGGAAACTTGGTTTCATTTTTTCAAGTCGTAACTTAACGTAAATTTGTAACAAGTCTCAGGTGCTCGTCCCATGTTGGGGAGGACCTAGAAAAAATAATCACATACGTGATCTTATGATGAGCGTCCGTGACAAAGAGTTAAGTGCACACGTTGAACGCTGGAGAAGAGCCACCTGAGCTTGGCGAAGGGCCTCGCTTATATAGCGATTTCGTTCCACGCATTTCTGCTAGTTCTGACGTAGCTCGAGAGCTACGTCACGAGCCTTGACGAGCTTGGAGAAGCTTGTTTACGCGCATGCCCAATAGTGGCCAAGACTTCTAGTTTTTTATGATTTTTCCCATCACGCCGGGGCAGAAGTATCTATTTTACATTTACTACTACATCTCTATTTCACGCTTAGCTCCAAATATATAATATTTTATGTACTTATCGCTTGCGTGGTGTTTAATAAATTTACAGCCGCGACCCAGCACTTGTGATTTGGGTAAATCAAAGCCAGGGTCATACCACTATTACATGCGTGTGGGTTGGTGTCAATGAGGCATCAGATTGCTAATACAATCAAAGCCTCACTTGACTCCGTTTTCCCTTTATCTCTTTCTCTGTGACACACACAATTAGAAAAGCGCGGGCGTTTTACCCCATAATTTGAGTCCGGCTTAGGACTTCGAAGCTTAACTGAGTAACAGTTATCCGCCGACCTCAGTAAAAAAAAGAAACAAGAAATGTTGCAAGTTATTTTTCTAATAGAATGTATTCAAATACGGAATGGTTATTCAAGGCAAGTTGCTGGGATTTAAAGGGTTAATATAGAACGGGCCTTACTTAAGGCGCTAAGGAATAAAGAATTACCGAGAATCTGGAGATTATGAACGAATGAATTACGAGAGAGCGGAATTGTAAGATTTCATGTCTTTTGACTATACTACGTTTAAATGCTACAATAGTTTAATTAATAAAGTAGTAGATTAGAGAACCATGTCTAATATTACTTTTAGTAAAATAGGTACATAGTACATACAAAGCTCTATGATTTGAAATTTGTAAAATGAAACCTTACAATCATGGTATCCTTCTAGCTTATAATTGCCAAGAGGTTTTATGTGAAATCAAAATAATAGTTTTTTTGTTTTTTTAAACCAATTTCTAGCCTTAGTATTAAGTATGAATTTGAACCAATTACGAGTGCAACCTTTAGTGTTATAAAAGAAAATTAAGATTTTGTGAATAAACTGATTTGCTAAGTACACTCAAATTTTACTAGTAAATAATGACTGAAGAATAGTACATAATTGAATTACAGATACATGTAACCAATGTTTTTTGTGTAGATAGTCACACGTGTTAAATGTGATTGTCTCAGGCTAATAACATGATTCAGTAAAGAAATAAAAAGATCAAAATTAAGTACACCTAAGAAATAGCGTGAAGCGCTTTAAAGTTTGAATGATCTGTACAACAAAATTACAAGAGCAGTTTCCCTTGTTTATAGTATAAACCAAATGGGAAACACATAAATATAGAATAGTATACTTGACCGTTTTTGCCCTATTTCTGAAAACCTTGCGGGGTTGTGCCTTACAGTTAGTGAACAAAATTCATTATGTTGTTTCAATATACCATTTATAATTGATAAAGCATAGGCGAAACTTTACTTTCCTATAAAACAAGAATCAAGTGAATGTTGAATATTTATGGCATATAAGAAAAAAATATAACTTGAAAATTATTTAGTATAACGTTACATACTTTGTAATACATTTGTTGTAATACAAGAATCGATTGCATGCTAAATGCTTAAAGCGTGTATGTAATATAACTTGAATGTTTGTGTGGTATGCATCACGCTAGACACATTGACATTTTATACCTATACCAACAATATATAGACATTACAAGTTGATTAGTGCACTTTAGCGCACCTAGGGATTGAATACAAATAAGTATGGATCTACTTTCTATGAGAGGTTCTGTCAGCAAGAGGGAGACTTAATAGTTGAAGAGCTGGCCCTATGGTTAGTGTGTTAGTCTATGCCCTAATGGCCTACGATAATAACGGTTACAAATTTTAATGGTTAGGGATGCAGTTACATTAACCATACCAGAGTACATGTTTTGAAAGGGACTGTACAAGGAAACGCTATAAAGTTTCTTCGTAATTAGGGGGGATGTTTGGGGGGTTTATAGGATAGTATTGTTAGTATTCTGATTTTTATTATTATTAGTATTAGAAGTAGTATTGGAATTAGCATTTGTATTTTATTTTATTTTTCTAAATACAAAACGAAATTGAGAGGGATTTCTTTGTAGTTAAAAGGAAATCTACGTTGTAAAGTTACAGGGATCGTGTTTCGTCATGTTGGTGGTTCCTGTTGTTTTATAGGTTAGCTTTTAAACACAAAAATTAACCACAACAAAACTATGGTTGTGATAAAGAATTTTACTTTTTTTTCACAACCGGAAGTATGTTTTTTTTAATCAAATAACCTTGATTGATAACAACCATATGCTTCCTCTATGGCGCGAACTTTTCTGTTGTAAACTTTAAACACATATTGTAAGTGACTTAGTTATACAGAGAATAATTCAACATAGATACTAAATACATGGATATAGATATATATATATATATATCCTGTTGTTGAGCAACAGTTGAATGCAGATATGATTAATTTCAATGTGCAGTGGGTAATTTAATAAAATACTTCCGGTTTTTTTGTCCCTTTGTTTTTGACAAAAGATAAATATACAGGGGTTACAAAAATTACGGTCTCTAACGTAGTGGAATGAGAATGTGGAGATACGATTATCAAACTCACATATAGGCTTCTTCAATTGTCTGAAACGAATCTTGTGCTTTCACTTGATCAAATAATAGGAATATGAATTATATATCATGCGACAAATTTCAATGGTTTTGGTACATTATTATTGTGGTTATTACATTGAAATAGAGTTATTCCGAGTAGAGTTTCATGGTTTCTTGACGTTTGCTGTTTGTTTGTCACTACAACCTTCTTATGATTTGTTACAACGCCGATTGGAAAGAATTTTTATTCCTTTTGCTTATGAGAATTATCACTTGTCCAACTTTTGTGTTTGTTTTGGTACGAGAAGAGTTTTTCACCTGTTAGAAATGAACTGATGTTTGTAAATGGGAGTCTATTTGAAGATGGAAGAAATTTCCTTGTCACTACAGAAGTTCATAAGCTTTTTTTTTCATAGAAATGTTTTGTATCCGGATGGAGGTTTGGATGTTAGATAACTGGTGTTCTTTAATAAAAAGTGATGGATCGCAAAAAATTGATTTTCATATTGTCCCTCTGAATCAGCCCTGGATGGGGCCGGCAAGCTGAGATCTGGATCCTTTGGTATCGCCAGATATTAGGACTGTGGGGGCCTTTACTCTAGGCATCACACGTGGAAAGCAATGAATAGAGACCTGAAATTAAAGAGACTATTAGACTACATTATCATTAATGCTTTACATAATAACCTTGGTTTGTGCGGAGTACTTGTTTATATGGGGTGATCAAACGTATCTTTCTCGGGAGGATAGGTGTAATTGTTCATCATTAATGCATAGCATAGGTATTACTTATAGTGTGTGTTGAGGATTAGGGCATGTGAGCATAATAAGAATATGTTGACTTAATTTGGAAAATTGTTTTTAATGGGGCTGACCACACATCAGTTTAGGAAAAGTATAGTGATTAATGGAACCTGCGAAGGTTACCAATAATGAAGTTATTTGAAAGTGAGAGTCGAACGAGGAGAATGTTTTTATCAAGATATCCTGAGTGTGCTGTCCACACATCGTTAGAGATTAGGTGTAGATACCTGTTTATAGTGTATGTGATAATAATAAAATTAGGATGAGATTAAGAATTAATTTGTATCATGAACGAATGGAACCGGAAATCTTGAAATTGTGTATGTGCGCTATTCTCTTCACCTATCAACAGTTCACACAAACCGTGAAGCATTGGGCAGTTCTTTCGTCTTGTAGGAAATCATTTGAACATACAAAAAATTTACTTTTGTTGCTGTCACAAAATTTGTGTTGCAGTGGTGCAAACCTCTACGTAGCTAGGCCTAAGATGTCCAGGACATTTCCGAGAGTCCTCCAAAATGCACTATCATTACTCGTATAACTTCCCTTTAAAACCTTCACTTACGATCAAGAAAAAAATTACTCTAGAAGTAATTGGTGTTCCTCGCAGCCCGATTGTACGTTGTGGGTGGATATGGGGAGAGGGAAATGCTGTGATAATTACTATTCTTGCTGGAGTAACTAGAGAAAAGGTTTCTCCTACGTTGCGATGTCTATCTCTTAAGGTAGCAGAGCAGACTACGAGCAAAAGTAGTGATAAAGTTCTCAGAAACTTGTGTCATTGAAAGAGGTTAATAAGTATAAAATTATAAGTAATAATTATTTTATATTATAATTACTTTATTTTGTAATGCTCTAGGGCTTCCGCCGGTAGGATCAGAGCCGATAAAATACTTTAGTGATAAAATTCTTCAAAACTTCAATAGCATATGTTTCAGTAATGTTTACAAATGGAAGTTTTGCGAACCGTATGGTACTCCAAACCCCATACGTGTGTTTGTGTCTGGTATTTCATTGAAACTAGTTTTGAGGTTATTGTTAGGTCCCATAATTAATTTTTCGAAATTGAATCATCTAGTACGCAAACCCCACACCTTTGTTGTGTCGAGTTTTATTCCTCCATATTTCGGTAACCATGAGGTGTAGCGAGTTTGGGTTTTTCGATAAGCAGTTATCAGTAACGTCGTTTGCAAAATTTCAGAGATATATATGTTTCAAAATATTTTAAAATGTTGAAGTCAGGAACCCCATGGTATGGCGAACCCTATTGGGGTAGCCATCTGTTTGTGCGTAATAATACATTTTAATTTATTGTTAAGTCTCACTAAGTATCTTTTCCAAACATATCGTTTTGTATTCGAAATCAAAACGTCCATACCCGACCTTAAGAGACTTTATAGATTTGGGCCTTATGCAGAGTCGTTTTGACGTATGGTTGGCGCCGTACTAAATACCTGACTACTGCAGGAAATATGTTAGTCTAACCCTTTAGTATGTCATTAATCACACGTCAGAATGACTCAGCATAAAACCATTGATTTCTTGTGTTTGCTAAGTATGATATGTAACTTCGTTTAAGCTTACTGTGCTGTTCTGCGACAAAGAAAGTGGGGATTGCTCAGTGTAGGTGACTGTTACTTTAATGTAATATATAATGTATATATATATATATATATATATATATATATATATATATATATATATATATATATATATATATATATATATATATGTGTGTGTGTGTGTGTGTGTGTGTGTGTGGTACGTTAGAAAACTATTTAAAACTGGATACACAACTGAAGTTATTCATTTAAATTGGCAAACTCTGCATGTATGTCTGCTCATTATATGCTCGATAGTTGTCATTCAAAGTAATGATAAATATTAAACTAATTCGAAAACAATGTGAATATAAATCGTTATCCTTTTATAGCCTTAATGCTTACTTCATATTTCCAAACCTTTATGGACAGCTTAAAATTCATTGGTATCCCAACATAATATAAATATCCACTCTTAACTGGTAAAATTAAACTCCAACGATATCGTAACGTTCCGTACCAATGATACAATTAACAATTGCCAGGAAAAGAATGCAATTCGTTATGACTGCAGCCGCAAATGTCGCTAATATCACTTCCAATGCATTGTGGTTACGAACCGAATTTTCATGTAGTTTGTACAGAAACAGTGTTGTCAATTTAGCCACTATGTGGTTACATCTAGCTATTTTGAGAACCTTGCTAGCCACAAATTTTCAAAAAACACTAGTGACTTTTCTAGCCATATTATTTTAGCTGTCAGTTGTTTCTAGCCATTTCTTTACTTCAACCACTTTTGGATGGTGCGCGGTAAAACTAGCAGGCGGGGAAAATGTCAGAGTCAATTTTAGCGCGGAAAAGATGGCAACCAGAAAAAATGGCATGCGGCAAAAATGGCAGGAAGTGAAAAAAATATGTGTAACATATACATATAAGAAAGCATTTTTATAATGCATTTAGCCTGCTCTACTTTCTGAAGTATCTGTTTGGTTTATTGCAATGGCATCATGATTATTTATGGGCGACCAGGGAAAGAGCAAACAATTTTAAAAACAAAGAATTGCCGTACAATGGTGACAGCGAAAAACGTGATGTGTCTTTGATGTGAGAGCCTATTATCTCTAATAACATATACGGCTTAATTACTACAAAGCAAGCAGAGGATACAGAGATATAATATAGTTTTTCCGAAAGAAAAAATCTGTACTCTTGCCCCATGTGGTGGGGGAAGAGGAAACAACGGTTGGAGCAACAGTGCACAGTCAAATGAAAACAGTAGCGTAGACATAAACTTCAAGAAACATGTTAAATCATAGATGTATATGTACAGGTTACATAGTACTGAAGGAAGTTATAAAATACTAATCAGGTTAGTGTCAAATGGAACTGCCAACAAAAGTTACAGTACTATATCATACATGTTATAATTACAGAATATGAAAATAGGAGACATCAGTCCATCAAGATTTGTCACGAAGCACAAAAATGTTACGTGCGGTCCTACATATGTACATAGTGGTCTCAGACGTGCACAGCCTTTGATCAGAATTGGAACATTGTGAGACTACTCCCTGTATATGATACAGGAAATCTACATTTCACCATTGGACTATCTAAACACAATTCTCCACAGAATTGGCAGGGCGTATCCATAACGCCTGGTACAGGTATATTCGTTGAGTGATGCTTTGTGGTTGGGTGGATGACTTCGATACGAATTGCTTATTTGCTGTTCTTAGCTTTTTTTGTGATCCCGCGCAACATTCCCTGTTGACATTCCCGTGCGTCATGGCATGTGCTCAACACCTCAGGCTGTGAAATTGTAAAGGATGATGCAAACAGTTTGTTAGTAGTCTATGGCTGCCAACTTCTGTCTTACCTCTGCAAATGTCTCTTACTCAATGTTACATGTTGACTCTTATATTTTTTTACCCAACTATACCACAAGGGGAAGTGAACATTCACGCTTACCCCGTACACTCTTGCCCCGCGTCAGGCATCTTCCAATCATTGCCTGCCACCTCCCGTCTGAGCACTTCTTCTTATTCCTCTTTCATGAAATATATCCAGTCCTGTACCTTCAATTGAAACTACATGACATGTTGCAACACAACCTGCAAATCTTTTATTCTTTCCTTCTGGAACAAGCTTTGCACTCTGCTGGTCTTTTCACTGCACACACATGGCTCTTTTTTTGTTCCTTGTTATGCTGAACCAGTTTTCAACATTCGTTTATTAACTAACGTAGCCACTTCTCCGTAAATAGTGTTTTCACTCTTTCCCCTGCGATCACTCTTGCCCTAGTTACCCAAACCCAGTTACATGTAATGAGGGTCCCGATAGGAGAAATACCTATAACGGTTGCTTATGGATTGTTTCGACGGTTGTATGTGACTTTGAAGTAGCAGTTTACAACGCAATTCGAAATAATCTTTGACATATGTATCTATATAAGTGTGTTTCTTCCATCTACGACAAAGTACTTACCGTAAAATTCAAGAATTGGGTTTGTTAGGACTTTACAAAGAAAATATAGAGTTTCCTATGTTCTGCTACAAAATTGATTCACTGCCATTTCTTCCATATGAAGATGTGTTGCAGGACATGGAATACTTAAAAAGGATATCTCCTCAAGAAGCAGAAGAGCTCATTCATTATTTGATTCAATATATGTATTCATACAGAAGATTAAAGGGAGTTGATGAACTCTGAGAGTAAGACGCATACCGACATGGTTTCCCCCCCAAATTGGGACGTGCATTAGCTACTCTTACAGAGAACCCACTCACAAATAATTTATGCGAGGGTTAGAATAATAAGTTTTCCCAATTAACTGGCTACAACCATCCAACAATATGGAAGTTGGTTGAGTGCCTACCACATGTTTGCGCAGAAGTGGATACACGGATCCTGCAGTATGAAGATGGGTAAGTGCCGAAAAAGAAGCCAAAGCGAGTATATGTTGATTTGCAGAACAGGCTGAGGAATTTGTATTTAGACTACATTGACTTGAAGACTTCTTGCGTACAGTCTTTCAAAATTTGAGATTTTAAACATGACAGAATAAAAGATGGTTATTGTGGTTGTATATACGAGTAATTTATGCGGCTAAAGTATAACAAAGGTAATTGTAGATTTGCATTACACAAAATTATATAATTGTGCAGTTTTGTTGCATATATGGCATTCTGTATATAGTATTGCGAATTTAACAACGTCGTTTGCATTATAAAAATAATAACATATTGTGGCTACTGTTGTTTCACGCAAATAGTGTCCTGTATACAGTAAACATCGATCCAAGAATAATAGAAAATGAAATAAAAGAAGTACCAGAATATTTTTTGACAAATCATGTAGTGTAATAAATTTGTGTCTCGAATGTTCTAGTACTAATAATTTGTCTAGAAAGTTAGAAATTCTTCAACTAATTACTACCGCGTTTCTTTCCAGCACCGAGGCTATATGCAACTTGGACCTACAGTTTGAGATGGGATCCGAACCCCCGCAATGCGCTTAAACTTAAAACTTCTCCCACTTGGAATCGATCCCGGGACTCCTGTGTAACAGATATCTCCTGGGCACTAGACCTGTCTCAAATCCAGTCTCATGTGTAAATTTGCGCTTATCCTAGACATTTTTGTCTGATTATCAAATGAAAACCACCGGTTAAATTGAAAATTAAGTATATGTAGACAGTTACTGTAAGCAATAATGAAAGTGAATGTTTAATTGTATAGCTGACAATTCTTTGCATCTCCTTAACATACACGACAATATATTCAAAGAATATTTCTAATGTTAAATAAACACCTGTAGACCTTGTAAACATATTTTATATTTAACTCAATAGTCGCAACAAGTTACAACACTTTTTAGTAAAAACACTGTATAAGATGTGAAGTTTCAATACTATAAAAGATCTTCATGAAGATACTATTATAGTATTGAAACGTTACCTCTTATACAGTATTTTTACTAGAAAGTGTTGTACCTTGTCATGACCCTGCTATGATCCAAGCTCCCACCAAGTGCGCCTTGTGGACAAACATCGTGTAGTTTTCTCTAGTTATATCCGGCTCCTCCCACTTTCTTCATTTCACCTTAGCGTCTTCTTTCTTAAATTTGTTACATAATCACTGGAAAAAATTCAAAATGTTGTTTCTACTCTTTCTACATCTCGTGGTGTAGACCAATGTTGTGGTTGCAATGAGGTACCTAAAAGAATACCAAAAGCGATTCTACTAATGTAATGTCGTATAATGCATTGCCCTTCTTCCTAAGATGCCTCTATTGACATGTAATAGGTTCTAATAACTTTATCAAGAACGTGGTATGTATAAGTTTTAATGTATGACATTTTAGCAAACATTCGTAAGACATTATAATATTTTTTACATGCCATTAAATGTGTCATTGTGACTCTATATTATGTTTGCAATTGTATAAAAAAGTACATTTTTATCTAAAAGAAGGTGACTGAATGAGAAATGGAAGAAGAATACATGTTGATTTCTAAGTTACGACTACTTACTCTATAAATTTATACTTTATTCTCAGGTTATCGAAATGACTAATGAAAAATATATAACTACAGTAGTTATGTAAATCAAAGAAATATGAGTCGAAATGTTAAGTTTTGTGTAAATAAATTTATAGTTATAAATACATTTATAAATAAATTTATAAGTACAGATAAAGGAACATGCCATACACATCGTTATTTTAGAGCACCTAACCTATTCATTGAAAACCATAAAGTGAAAATTGTATGTAAGAGAATAACACTTACACAAATAATAAGAGAATATATATACTTTATATATGCTGTATTATAAGTAGGCAATTTGTGATACTTTTATTGAAGTTATAACATTTGTTGCAAAGGACCAAACTGATCCCCATGAATATATTATAATGAAAGAAATACTAGAGAATATGAAGATAAACATGTGAGTAATGTATTAGCTTATTGTATATTATTTAATCTTAAAAATAATGTAAGTGTATGTCGAGGTACTATTATCTTGTAAAGGACAAACTGCGTTTCTTTACTAATATGACCGCAAAGGGAGTAACCGTAGCAAATAATGTTGGAATATTGTTGTTGTCTTTGGGGAGCCAGTTTATTTCCTTTCTTTATTTATTTTGTTTATTCAGTTATGAGTATTTCAAATTTGAAGTTACCGACGAAGTGCCTGTGGTGCACAATCATGTAAGTAGCCAACTATAAGAGGGATACACTTTACACAATATCTATTTCAATTTTTAAAGGGCGTGTGAAACATCCATAAGGTGTATGGTCCACAACAATCGATTTTGATGAAACTTGGTAGACTAATAGGACACTTTGCAAAACTAATGTAACTAGCAGGAATTTGTAAAAAAAAAAAGTTTCTGAGATACAGTCGATTCATTAAAGATATCTCGGGAACGGCTCCACGGAAAACAAGCAAACTTTGCAAGCCATAGTAGATACATGATAGCTTTAAAATGAATTAAAACGAATTATCTGCACCTGCCCAGAACTGCGCATATTGCGCAAGTAATTGTGCGCATACGCATATCTCGAAAACGTGAAGACTGTGATATATTTTTCTTTTGCTTAGTTTGAACTACATTACAAGTATAACATAATGCAAGAAAAACCTAGACTTAAAGGTGAGCATTTTCAAACAATTGAGGAGTGAAGATGTTGGGGTGGTCTGCCCCCGGACACACGCCTCTAGTTACGCACTTTGTCTGGGTTGTCAGTCATACTTTTCCATTACACCTGTGTAGAAGTCATATAGTTAACGTTAATAGTCGCCATATTCGGGGCGTAGTGATATCAAGTACAACAGTAACACAGTATTAAAAGAGGTTAAGGAAACACTATTTGGCCTGTAGTCGCGGTCTATTCGAACACATCTGTGTGATGCAGGCATCTGTGCTTCAAATAAACGTGCCAAAATCATAGGTCATAAGGTTTATTTATCTATAGTTAGTGTGGCCATGAGACGAAACCTTTGGTGTTGTCTCATCTAGTCGCGTGAAACAATCCCCTCGCAAACGAGATGCTGGTGTTTTTGTCTCGAAGCCTGTGCCTGGTATTGTGTCGTCTCGTAGAACATTAAGAGAAAACTCGTGATAAAAATGAAGGAAAAGTCGACTATATGCTAGTCGTGATCCGAATAAACCTGCGTATCTACCGTCGTGGATCTCTTACGTTAACCATTGCTTTATACAACTGGGTAGTATTGCTTCGAGACGAAAAAGGATATTAAGGCTGTCGGATCTCGTCTCCTTACAACACTGTCGCGTATCTCGTCTGGAAATGTTTGCTCGTTCTCGTGACGAGCGTGGCAACACTAACTGTATATAGGTAACCCTATGGGCTATGAGACCAATCGGACAACGGCCATTAGGAAGACCTAGGCGCAGATGGGAGGACAATATTAAGATGGATCTCGCACAGATTGGAATACAAAGTAGAAACTGGATGCAGTTGGCGAAGGACAGAAGACAGTGGAGAGCGTTTGTGAACGCGGCATTAAACCTCCGGGTTCCATAGGCCATAGAGTTAGTTAGTTAGTTAGTTATGGGCTATGATTTTCGCATATTTCTTTGATGCATAGATGGCTGCATTACACTGATGTGTTCCATAAGACCGCGATCATAGACTTGATAGTGTATCCTTACGCTCTGCGCAGGTGCACACAATTCGTTTTAATTTCGTTTGAAAGCTATCATGCATCTATTATGGCTTGCAAAGTTTGCTTGTTCTCGGTGGAGTCGTTCCCGAGATATCACGACAAATGCCATTTTTAATGAATCCAATGGCTCTGAATCGAATCTCAAAAACTACAGCTTTTTCGACAAATTCCTGCTAGTTAGATTAGTTTTGCAAAGTGTCCTATTAATCTACCAAGTTTCATCAAAATCGAGGGTTGTGGCCCAGACCTTATGTGTCACAGGCCCTTTAAAAGTGTTGAAGTAATAATAAGAAAGGACTTGAACCATATAAATATTGTTACTTTACTATATCAACAAAAACGAAGTTACAACTGTGCTGACGACCTTTACGGGAATGGAGATTTCACAAGTTTTTTGACAGCGACGACAACTTCTGTATGACTTTGGAGAGGCATTGAAATATGTGTAGTTCAAGGTGACCAGACCGGGACAGTCTCCCTTCTTCAATCATTGTCCCGTTTTTTTCTGATTCTCAAACGGGACGCCTAAATGTTCCGTTTTAAAGCAAAATGACCCAGGAGTAACGTAATTATTATTGAAAATATAAATGGTGGATACAAATTCAACACACTTCCGTACAACACTCATTGGGAAGGTTCAGCCATGTCTATAGAACTTCTAAATATTCAAATGAGAATTGAGTGTTCTGTGGTTTAAGTGGGAATTGAGTGGGAATTCTGATTGTTCAAGTAGTTAAAAGTATTGTTGGGTAATACTTTTTTCTGAGTTATAACTCTTACTTGTATATTTTGTAAATTGAAAACACTACTGTGTCCCAAAATGCAATGGTGTAGTTCCTTATCACAAATTCGAATAAAGATATCTACATCCAGGGAGGCCAATCCCAAACATCAGCGCGCATGGTTAATGACAATATACTTCAGGTTCACTTTTATATCAGTAAGTACCTGTAACAAAGCATCAATTTTCATATCTACGAATAGGATATTTTACTATATGTTCTAGAAATGTTTACATGGGTTTTTGCACCCACGTATGACATTTTGTTTACCTCAATATTATCAATGGAATGATATATGTCTCGTAATTGGAAGATTCTTAAGCCTACACGTGTCATTCTTGGAAATATATGTCAGTGTTAAGAGAAATCAAGCAACAAAAGGTACAATCCGATTATTAACAGTTAATATTTTTCACTTTAGGAATCTAGTGTTATCAGCATCACAAAATTATTTTATGCACTAAGCATACAAGTTACAAAACACTAGTTAATAATGTGAATTTACTAATAGATGAAAAGTGAACTCAATTATACTAATTTTCCTTTTATATCAACTAATCTTGGATCATATTTAATCCACATTAAACGTATTAACTACATAAAGAGAAACTTGCTCTGAAAACACTAGTCAACAGTGAAAATGCTTTGGAGATAAAACTAATTAAATCTTACTAATTTTAGGGTGCTGATAGCGAATATGAAATTAGTTTTTGAAGATTGGTTCGGGTTTCGAAGAAATACGTTATCACCCGATGTTCTCTCCTGGGCAAATTAAGGGTTCGTGGCAACACGAGCTGTCTACTTATTTCAATCAACTTCCATTGTTTGACGATTACTTTCATTGCTATCCTCAGGGACATACGCAGGGGCGGGTCCTGAAGGTCTTGACACCCCGACTAGTTTGTAAATTTAATCTAATTTCAGGTGAAATTTCACAAATTTTAATATAATTTAGCCTAAAATTGTATTTGGACCCCCGAAAAGCTTAGAGCCCCTCCCGAAATAAATTTCTGCGTAGTGTCTGGCTATCCATATTACTCGCACTTCATCACTAACAAAGAAATATCAACCACTTCACGGTTTAGCTTGTATTGAAGAGTTTGCCAGAGAAAACATGTTGTGTAACGTTCTTTCGTAGTTACAATTTGCCATCTCGGACGTATTGGGTGCTCTTATTATTATTATTATTATTATTATTATTATTATTATTATTATTATTATTATTATTATTATTATTATTATTATATTATTATTATTATTATTATTATTATTATTATTATTATTATTATTATTATTATTATTATTATTATTATTATTAATCTTTCTATGACTATGTTAAGCAGAATCATGTCGCGTAAATGTGTTTGCAGTACAGAACAAATTTTTGTTTTTAACTGAGTGAAGAGAAAAGTAGAATTTCGCTCCTATCATAAAGAAAGCCTATCAATTGTACTTTGGCTGTAAAGTGGGAGATGTGGACAAGAAGCGGGCACCACATATATGTTGTAATACTTGTTCTACAAATTTGCGGGACTGGCTACACGGAAAAAAGCCATGCGTGCCATTTGTAGTTTCAATGATATGGAGAGAACAGACAGATCATATTTCAAACTGCTATTTTTGGATAGTTCTTCCAATTAAAGGTCTATCCAAAAAAGGAAAAGTGAACTGCTACTTATTCATATATTCCTTGAAACGTTCGTCACTTTGCCACACTGAAGAACTAAAGGTTCCACAACTTCCTGTACCTTACCCCGGTGTTTCACCCGATGAAGAGCAAAAGGCGAGAAATGTCGACCCACATTGTCAAATTCTGCTGCAGATTCATCGTCTTCCACCGATCCTAACCTCACGAAACCAAAATATCATTATCAGTTCACCATATGATACTCAATCTGAATTAAATTTCCTGGGGTTCTCAAAAAGTGGCGCAGTACTGCTGGCATCCAAACTCAAAAAATGGGGAGCTTACTCTGAAGTTCTAAAATTGTTCGTGTTTTGAACACGTCAGAATCCCTAAACAGTATTTTCAGTGGAAAGTGACGTATTACGTTGTAACAATGTAGGCCTAACTGGTCTTATGAGTAAACTCAACATAGACGATAACCTCGATGAATGGCGGCTATTCATAGACGCATCAAAACATTCTTCAAATATATTCTGCGTAAACTTCCACAAATTGCTAAAACTAAAATTAAGTAAGAATACTTATTGGCACTCAAATTCGCTAACTCCTCAATGATCCTGAATGTGATGCAATGTTAGAAAATGAGGAGAGAATTGAATGAGATTCTTTCCTAAAAGTGGTGGCGGATGTTTTGGAAAACGAGCGGTCTCAGACCTATAAGGAAGTAGAGGTGCACCTACTACCTTCTACTAAGCAATAGGGTGTAATGCAACACCAAAAATACATATATTTCAATCCCACATAGATATTTTCCTAGAAAATTGCGGAGCAGTCATTGATGAACATGGGAAACATTTCTAAAAAGTTATACCTATGATGGAGAAACGATATCAGGGCTACTGGGGCAACTCTCCTCTTGGATTGTTGTTGGAGGGAAAATGCCCAATTTTACCCCAATTTCCCCTTTTCTCGTACAACACACACCACACACACACACACACACACACACACGTATATATATATATATATATATATATATATATATATATATATATATATATATATATATATATATATATATATATATACTGGGTGCCCGTCTCACTATGTTACAAAATTTAAGGGATGATTCCTGACACGGAAACAAGAAAAAGAGTTCAAATAAACTTTTGTCCAACGTACATAATTTCGGAGCTGCAAGTCGCCGAAAGCGTGGGAAAATGACATTCAAAGCTCTATAGCTCGACTATGGTGAATGATAGAGCTAATGCGGCATGGTCACAACAAAGACACCGAAGCTGCTGTATTCAAAAATGCTTAGGTCGAGATCGTGCAATTCGTGCACAAGGGATTCCCCATAGGAGCGTAGGGATTCCCGGATAATCTGTCAAGAAAGATGGGTTGAAAAGGACACGGATGAATAGCTGTCCCAACTGCTAGCAATAATGCGTCTCCACTAAGTCGATATCTCGCACAAGCACAAAATGACAAACAGTTTTATACGTGCCATGTGTGGTTGCCTAACGCGCACTAAATAATAGTGGGAAAATATGAAAGGAAAATGTGAATAAATTGGTACAAATGGTAAATACATGATATTACGCTGTCCTATCATTGAAGAGACGCTTTTAATAAAAAGGTAATAGTCATGAAACGTACTAAAATGTTGTACAAGCATCACACGTAACATTGTTTTCTTCCATGTAGTTTTTTCGTTGAAAGCAAGTGAAACTATGGAGAAAACCGGGGGATATGGGTGCTTTCTTCCAGGCAGAAATCTTATTTTATTTGATGATACGGGCCGAGGATACTTTTTGCGAGAGGGGGATTTTTCCGCCATCCCATGTTAATGTGACTACTGCCAAAGAACAACAGTAAAATGTAAGTTTCTTATCATTAACCGTAATGTGCGTTACCCGAACATTGAAAAAGAAAGGAAAAACAATTTATCAGGACTTTTGTTTTAGTCGCTGCTTCCGATGTTTTGCAGGACTGATTCCGATATTTTGTCTAGAATGCTTAACATGTCGTCATATTGTTATCGTTTTAAAGATATTTTGTTTTCACAGACTGTGCTATAATGTGAAGTACGCCACAGTTTGCAGATTCTTCCTTCTGTCGTAGAAAACAATCGAAGGTAAGGAAAGTATAAGACAACCCTACTAGAAGGCGTTGTGGAAGGTGGAAGGTCATTCTTTATGTGTTTTGTTCGTAGCGTGCGAGTTCCTTAGTGCAGTTTGTGCTTTGCTTGTTCGAATGTGAGATCAAATGGAGTATTCGATATGAGAACTTTCGGACATGATATTTGTATACGGTCAAACAAATGGCAACAGTCGAGTAGCTGATAGGTTATTTCGACTGAAGTATCCACAAAGAAGACAACCAGCCCATACTATGTTTGCCAGACTTTTTCAACGCTTACGAGACACGGGGAACTTACAACCTCAATACTACGACCAAGGAAGACGAAGAACCACAAGGACTCCGGACTTTGAAGAACAAGTGCTTGATCGTTTCACCCAAGACCCAACAGTAAGTACCCGGAAAATAGCATGTGAAAAGGGAGAAGCACAAGATACTGTTTGGAAAGTAGTACACGAGGAACAGTTACACTCCTATCATCCGCAGAGGGTTCCGGCCTTACGTCCAACTGACTTTCAACCTCGCGTTCGGTTTTGTGAATGGTTTCTCCAACGCTCTGTAAATGATCAGCAGTTTGCTTCCTACGTGCTTTTCACCGGCGAAGCTTGTTTTACGAAGGACGGGATATTTAATAGTCACAATAGTAATGCATGGGCAGACGAAAATCCTTATGCAATTGTGGAAAGGGGCCACCAAGACTGATTCACCATAAATATGTGGATGGGTATTGTTAGTGATCAGATAATAGGTCCATATTTACTACCACCACGATTAACTGCACCAGTGTATACGAGGTTCCTGCGAGACATACCTCCAGAGTTATTAGAGGATGCCCCTCTCGGTGTTCTTCAATTGATGTGGTTTCAGCATGATGGCGCCCCAGCCCACTATTCAGCTAGTGCTTGAGAGTATTTCAATCAAACGTTTCGTGACATGGATTGGAAGAGGCGGTCCTTGTAATTGGCCTGCACGTTTCCCAGATTTGCCTCCACTTGTTTTTTTTCTTTTTGGGTCATGTCAAAACACTTGTCCATGAAACGTCTATAGACAGCGCAGAAGAACTATTAGCACGAATACTCGCTGCCTGTGATACTATAAGAACAGCTCCTGCGTTGTTACAGCAGATGCGTCAGAACTCACTGCGGCGCTGTAACGCCTGTGTTGAAGTAGAGGGACGCCATGTTCATCACCTATTGTAGGATAATTGGGAGATATGTCTCGTTTACAGGTAATTGATGATGTTCTTGGCTGCATTCAATCCTGCTGTAAAATGTTGATTGAAAACATTATTCCCATTTTTGTGACTTTTGTTTTTAGGAAACAACGTCTTTTGCATTATGGTTGTTTCGCACACTTTTGTTTATTTATTTTCAATGACAACAATACATGGAAGAAAGACTTTAATAGTGTGATCCTTTTACAACATTTTAGTATGTTTTATGAGTATTACCATTTATTAAAAGCGTCTGTTCAATGATAGCGTAATATCATGTATTTACCTTTTGTACCAAATTATTCACATTTTCCTTTTATGTTTCCCACCCTTATTTAGTGCGGGTTAAGCAACCACATATGGCACGTATAAAACTGTTTGCCATTTTGTGCTTGTGCGAGATATTGACTTAGTGGAGACGCATTATTGCTAGCAGTTGGGACAGCTATTCATCCGTGTCCTTTTCAACCCATCTTTCTTGACAGATTATCCGGGAATCCCTACGCTCCTATGGGGAATCCCTTGTGCACGAATTGCACGATCTTGACCTAAGCATTTTTGAATACAGCAGCTTCGGTGTCTTTGTTGTGACCATGCCGCATTAGCTCTATCATTCACCATAGTCGAGCTATAGAGCTTTGAATGTCATTTTCCCGCGCTTTCGGCACCTTGTAGCTCCGAAATTATGTACGTTGGACAAAAGGTTATTTGAACTTTTTTCTTGTTTCCGTGTCAGGAATCACCCCTTAAATTTTGTAAGATAGTTACGCGGTCACCCTGTATATATATATATATATATATATATAATCATGATACCATTTGAAAGCCTGTTTTATTCAGAAGAGAATGATGTTTAAGTAATGAACTCAAATAAATAGAGTAGGGCCGCGGTGGTTTAGTGGTAAAGCGTTCACCTCTGGTGCTTGGGGTCCCGGGTTTGATCCTGGCCCCTCCAAGTGAACTTTGTCGTGGGCGACCACGACGTGCGTGGGTTTCCTCGGGGTTCTCCCGTTTCCTCCCACTTTCTTCATTCCACCATTTCATTCATTACTCATCATCACCGTCTCCTTTAGCCTTACCGGCATAATCGTGGGACGTAAAACCCAAAGATTTCATTTCATTTCAAATAAATAATACTGTTCGGATTCATTTGATTTTGTAGTTAAATATCTCACTTTCTTCCTATATAAAATTTGGTATTTTCTAGCACAACTGAGAAATATTTTCTTCGTCACAACTATTGTAGGTATTACAATGAAACTTGGCTTATGTATTACTTATAAACTACAGTAGTTTTTAAAGGTATATTATATTTGGGTGTCTTTAGTCGGAGCCGTACCACGGCGTGCTACATTTGAAAAAAAAATACTTTTGGACGGTAAATTCCCAATATTTCCTTTAATTTCCTTTTTCTTATACATCTTGCACACATGCGTATAGTACCATTTGCGAGCTTGATTTATTCTGAAGTTAATGGCATATGAACCAAGATAATCGGATGAACAGAAATGAAGCAATACCTACTTAAGTGAAAAACCAATAGAAAATTCAAGAATCTAAGTGTCAGCACTACATAACACACATTTCTATCGATTACACTTAACTCGAACCAATTCGTCATTATAATTTTTATTTTCGATTCAGCATCCTCACATCTAAAATAAAATGATAGTTTGGTGACTTATCCATTGACAGATTTGGTTTTTGGCGGATTTGTCAATTGGCAGATTTGTCCATTTTTACGATTGGCGCATTTGATCATTTTCGCGTTTGGCGCATTTGGTAATTGGCAGATTTGGTAATTGGCAGATTTGGTAGTTGGCAGATTTGGTAATTAGCAGATATGGTAATTGGCAGATTTGGTAGTTGGCAGATTTGTCAAATGGCAGATTTGTCCATTTTCGCAATTGGCGCATTTGGTCACTTTCGCGTTTGACGCATTTGGCATTTGGCAGATTTGGTAATTGACAGATTTGATCATTTTTAGAATTTGGCGCATTTGGTCATTTTCGCGTTTGGCACATTTGGTAATTGGCAGATTTGTCCATTGGCGGATTCGTCCATTGGCAGATTTGCCGATTTTCACGATTGGCGCATTTGGTAATTAGCAGATTTGTCCTAGACCCTACTCTGGGTGATGACACATAAGAATTATCTGTAATTGTAGCACATAGATAATAATGCTGGTGCACCGACCTGTCTGACCGATAATGCTCTCACGACAATCCTTGTCTAGAAAAACCAACGAAAGCGTATAGACGTCTTGTTTCCAAACAGCAATTTTTCTGTATTTGTGTAAAATCTGCTTAGATGTTTGATTGTAAGTAAAATGTAGCTTCTATGAACGTTATGGTAAGTCATTTCATTAACACTGGCAGCATAAAATAAAATGGAAGTATCAAGTACAGTGTAAAACTCGTTCAAATTGTGAAGTCATAATGGCTGATGAGGCGTCTGTTAAGTTGGAATTGAGATGCAAAGAAGAAATCTTGTACGGGTTTCCTCAAGATGATCCACTCGAAGGGAAAGGGTGGACATACGAACTCATGACTAACAACAAGGAGTTAATGTTATCTACAACGGAAGGACAGCAAACAATGAAGAAGGATGAAGCTATGTATTCTACGGATGTGAAGTTAAACATTCATATGGTAAAATCAGGATTTTCAGAAGAACCTTCATTTAAAAGTAATATAGAAACGCTAAGAAACGAAGAAGAGCAAGCGATGGGGAAGGATATAGCTATGTATTCTTCCGATGTGAAATTAAACGTTGACACGGTGAAATCAGAATTTGCAGAAGATTCTGCATTTGAAAGCAATATTGAAACGCTAAGGAAAATAGAGGTTGAACAAGATTACGCGTCGTACTTTAATGACTACAAACAATTAACACCAGAAAGTTTTAACTCAGTTGAGCCAGAAAGGTAATGTTAGTTTTTTTTAATGTAGTAATTGGTTTCAGATTGACAATATGGTTACATGCGTTCGGTTATTTTAGAGATAAAATGCAATACTTTGCGAGAAATAGTTAGATATGGGAGATACCTCGAACGTACATTAGTAGTCTATAGTTAGGAAGTGGCAGGCACACATAGACTAGTTGAACACTAAAACACAAGTAATCGACACCACACGCACAAACCTTATGTAGCTTATTTCGATTAAGAATAATTACACATTTCTTACCAATTATTCTCCCATGTAAAAAAAAAACAAGTAACGTGTCTGGAGCGTATCTGAAAATTTCCAAATTTTTAAACTGAGCTGTGTTATACGTGGGAAAAACTTATGTAGGCCCTACGTTTGCGATTTTACCCACGATTTGTATTCAATGCTCCCAGCCACATTTTTTCCGGATGGCTTCCAAAGACATTCGCAGAAAACGAGATAACTATGCAAAACAGGGTGCAGATTTATTACAAGGATCCATACTTAATCTGATTTTAGATTTACTACTTTCTAAGGAAGTTCGCTTTTTATATTTTCAACATTCATTTTTAAGGGGCGGCCTTCCTCCGTATATACTTACTCTAGATGGTTTCCAGTCTTCGTATACGGTAAGAACCACTGTCCAAGGTAAACTATCCAATTTGTGTTTTGTGGACACAAAAGCACAAATTCCTTCTAACCGAGTTAGGGCAGGATCACAGCATGTTTTCCCATGGGTAAGTGAGGAGATACACCTCTTGGGAACAACCGCGTCAGAGAAGGTGAGTAAACATATTAACGAAAATAGCACTAGACACTGTATAGTAATACAGTACTAATTTACGTCTTTATTTCTTTTCTTTTTTTTCTCTTTTTTTTTGTACGCTACTGAAAACGTTTCCATATGCTTTCATTTTTTTGAATATTTGCGTTCCAAAATAGCACATTACAAACGTAAAAGATGTAACTCCCTGATATTACAATAGCTCAGGGTCATGAATTGGCATATTTACTTCCGGTACTTCACTTATTTTTATTTATAATGGTTATTTGGTACACTGTGTTCCAATCCGAACGTAAAAGTGGTGACAGTGGCAACATACATTATTTTATTTTTACGTAGTTGGGCATCGTACAGGCAAGAAAATAAGATTTAGAATATTTACTAAGTGGGCTATTAAAATATTATTATAGCTTTTATGTATATTTTACAATATATATTTGAACCAACTAATGTCTGCATGTTGGTTAATCTGGTATAAAAATTCACACCGTATAGTTAGTGTATTTGTGCATTTCATAGTATTATTTAAGATGTCATACTTTGGAAAAATCGTAGGCTCTAAATAATATTTTCGTTTACCTTAAGTGAAGAATGAGCCAAAATTGAAGTGATTCAGAATTTACTCCTCTCTCTCTCTCTCTCTTTCCATTTTTATCAGATAAGTGTAACAGATTTCAGTTTTTAGCTTTCTAGAGCTTAGAAAATGTAACAATCTCCCTAGCCACAAGCCAAAGAGAAGGTTCCAGATGTTCAATTTGAAATGTTCGAATTTGAGCCTCTTGTTCGCGACGCAGTATAACCTATCGCGAAACAATGCTAAACTTTTTTATTTTTTTTATTTTTACTTTTATTTTTTTTAGTTTCTGAATAATTTCCTTTTTAGATTACAACTTTCAATTACCTCTCTTTTGATGGGCCGCGGTGGCTCCGGGGTAGACTCTTCACCTGTGATACATGGGTTCCCAGGTTCAAACCCTTCTTGCACCAAGTGATCTTTGTAGTGGACAAGCACCGTGTGCATTGGATTTCTCGGGGTTATCCCGTTTCCTCCCACTTTCTTCGTTCCACCATTTCATTCATTTCTCATAATCACCGTCTCCTGTAGCCTAACGGCATAATCGTGGGACGTAAAACTCAAAAATTTCATTTCATTTTTACCTCTCTTTTAAACGATTTCTTACGGTCTTACCTCTGTCAACTTGCCTCATGCCGTTTTTCTTCTCTCTAATATTTCTTTAATGCTATTATCTCGTTTCCTCTCTAAGTCAGCAGATTAAGGTTATGCATTTTAGGCTTTGCATGGTATTAAACTTAAATTCGTGACTTTTCTCCGCCATTTTATTCTAATTTTAAGATATTTTTTGAATTCAAAATAATAGTTCAAAGGGATATACATCACAAACATGAACATTCTAAAATATTGCGGAGTGAATATAAAGAATTAACTTTTTTTTTTCTTTCTCTTCAGTTAAAGTAATAATGTTTGTAAGAATCCTTCGCGATTCGTTCCGGTCCCTGTTGTCTTAAAATTAATAAGATACACTGTGAGTGAAATAGAATTAAAAGAAAAAGATAATGCTGGATATTAACTGGAATATCTTGTAAGATGTTATTCGTTGTTTTTGTGTGTTTGTTCTTTAAAACATCATTTAGTTATATATTGTCCCCTTTTTCGTTTGATTTGTTGCCACACTAAACACGTGCATATATTTGATCACACACGTATCTTATAACGAGTAGTAGCAGGGAAATAAATTGAGGCTTAAGTGTTCCATATTATTTCCACGAAATTTTATTTTGTTCATAACGGATTTCCACGTCTTCATCTATAATGTTTTATAGTTCGTGCTAAATTTATGTTGGACACGTTTCCCCTATTTGTTTTATTCTTCTTGACATATTTTGGTATTCAATTTTATATTTTCTATTCTGATATCGAGTGCCTCAAGTTTCAGCGTATTTCTACAGTAGTATCAATAATGTTCTTATTTGTTCCGACGTTTGCTCTAGCAAGGAGTAACATGTTTGATTGTTTTCTATATTTAATCTGCTATAGCGTTCAAAACGACGGCGATATGACCTGTAACAACTTCATTTCTTTGTTTGTTTAATTCTGTTACGTCTCTCGTTATTGTAATAGTATTATTTCATCTTAAATACTTTCGTTGAATTATCCCATTCTATTTGCCTGCGTCGAGCTGCACTTTATTCATCGAAATTTTTGCAATTATGCCTCAATCTTCTCTAATTATTGTTTCTTATCCAGTTTTTAGTTACTTGATTTAGTATAGCTAACGACTTATGTTTCTTTATTTTAATGTTTCACAAATAATAGCTCTTTCGTCCAGTATAATTATTTCAATGTATGCCTGATACTTGGGCATCCAACATCACAGCAGAGACATGCCTGAATATTCCTGCATTTGCAGCAGGAAAGAATGAATAGTTCAGCAGGTCTTAGACAACCACAATATAAAATTCCATTCATCTTGATTCAAAGAAACAAGAGTTAATACAAAGAAAAGGAAAATGATAATATGTATCGTGCAGACAGAGAAATCGTGGAAAAAGCGAAATGAATGGAGAAAAAAAGACAGGGAAAGCAGAAAGATGAAAACATGGGAATAAATGAAATTTTAACGCTTTTAAGGAAAAAGAGTCTGTCTTAACCCTCTTTCCCCTCTCTTTATCTTGGATTTTTCTTGTTTACCTGATAAGTCTGTTTCAGGAGCATACATGAACAGAAATGTCAATGCTTAATTCCTTAAAAAGAACTTCAGGCAAAGGAATGATCCCACAACCTTTAGAATGAGAGTCTCACACATTGTACACTTAGTTACACAGACTATAGCAGCCGTTTGTTGAATCGATCATTACTCTCTCAACTGTCAGCAAGTTTTCCCTCGGTTCCATTTGAGGTTTCAGTTTTATTTACGGTCTTTAGCCGCATGTGAGTAATCCTCTCCGGGTTTCAGAAAAAGCATTTGATCTCTAATTCAAAATCAGTTAAAACTTGAGAACTTACTCTTTTTTAAAGATATGTCTCAAATTAATCGAGGATTAAGAGTGATTTCGTAAACGTTCGAAACAAATCCTAGCTCTTGAAGAAGCTGCTCGTACCTGTAGTCCACGAGCAAATGAGATCTACTAACGTTGCTACTTAATACACGTATAGTATAAACTTCCAAAACACCATTTGGAAGCTCAGACGTGGAAAAGTCAGTAAGATGTTGGCCTGTTGAATGAAACAATCCGGATTCAAATGTAATCTGTAACGTGTTACTTTTTTTAATATATAGATGTTCATATTTGTTATTATAATTGCTTTCTTGCATTTGTGGTAGATTAACCTAAAAGTATTGATCATGGTTTAGTGAAGATTAAGTTGGTCAGGTATCTTGACGCTTTTGCTTCTTTGTTTGGACAGTGCGGATTATTCCTTCGACCATTAAGTGGTCCTGAGGAGATTATGCTGTGCATAGCATACAGTTTATTTTGGAAACTAATTGACCGTGCTACGTACCGTTTCCCTTGGGTGCTGGTTTCCGAAGAACTCCCTAAGAAAACAGCTGATAACAATTCTGGCTCATACCTTGTTCAGGCGCAGATTGACAATGTTGAAATATAACAAGTGATTTGGCATGAGCAACGTTTTTGCTTTTGACACTCAGGTTGTATTATACATACTTTTGCGTATACATACGTATACATATACGAAACTGGCAAGCCGACTGCTCGCAGGAATTCATACACACATGAATGAATGCGATAATACTTCCTTAGGTGCATTCCTATTTATTAAACATGAATATATGTGTGTACGGAATGGAATAAGAAATATATGTATCAACAGCACACAAAATTTTCACTTTACAGAGCTAAATGCTCGAAAAGAATTAGTTGCACTCATGCAATCAAATACACGAAATAATGAAAATAAAACACTTAATACTGCATGATAGATATGCGCACACTATATAAGAACACTAGAAACATAGCCCTCGTATTGATATCACTTGCACTCTAAATTTACTATTCGCACTGAGATGAGACTTTCACTGCGTAATTAGGACAAGGGGAATGGGGAGATACTCGAAGCACTAGTCCATTATTAGACTCTTTGACTCCGAAGAAACGATGTATTTTTTCGTTCTTCCTCGCTATGAAGGCTCCCGTTGACTCCTTACTTCTACTGAGGCTTGGGAACAACCCGTTCGCTATTCTACGGGTGGGTAGTGCGTTGTACAAAAAAAAAATAAATAAATAATGAAATGCCATAGATTTTTGCATAAATACACAATATCAATACAACGACGGTATAATGGAGAACACTGGCAACATTTCTTTCGGTCTCGTGGGAACGAAATTTAGAAGTAATAGTTAAAAAAAGTGTTGCAGTCCGAACTACTAGTTCCCTTCCGTGGCTATTAGATTTTTATACACTACTGTTATACGTAAAACAGTTCAGTGGAAAGGAGCGGACGTTGGTAATTGTGTGAATGAGTCATTTCACCTAGGACTCCTGCGAGCTATGAACACTGTTCTCACGGTAAGAAGGATGACGTAATATGAGTATATGGGAACACGACAGACGAAAATTCGTTCACACACAATATCAACTTCGTGTCCAAAAATATTCCCAATTTTAATATATGTTGCTCTGAAGGAAATACATATGGAACAGTCATGGTAATGAAAACTATCAGTTGGTAACTATTTTTTAGGAAAAAAAAATGAGTTGGCTGCCAAGAAGCACTTTGTGTAGACGATAAGCGTTGCATTGAAAAACAACAAGTTCTTTGTTCCACTGTGAGAAACGATAAGGACGACTGAAGAACACCTGCAGACGGAGAAAGAATTGAAGTTCTCACCAAAAGCAAAAATAGCTTTTCTTTTCTATGAGTAAAATAATAATTTTGTTGCATGAATAAAAGTTAAAGAAGGAATACACTGTTCGTCCAGAAACGTAGTTTTGTGGCCGGGCTGACGGTCACAACCAGCTCAGACCTTATTTTGCTCCAATTTGGAGCTTTTGCACTGTAAATATAATGGTCTCTCCAAATAGAATATCGGCACGGTTGACTCGGTGGCCTAATAGTTGACGCGTTGGCGTCTTATATAAAGGTACATGGGATTGAGTTACGACAGGAGCAAATTTTGTTGCTTTCAAAACATATTTCTGTTTACATATATTATTTTAATTGCTTTCTTGCAGTTTTCGGATATGTTAGACTATGCTACGTGAAGTCACGTCCGGTTATGATTGCGTCAACATTTTCTTTTATTCAGAATATTTTTCTATATGTTGAATTTATTAATAATAATTTATTTCTTGCGCTTTTAGTTCCTATGGGTTATTTGTTGCTAGATAAGGTTTGCACAACAAATAGAACAACGACATAACACGTTATTTACACAGCAATACGCAGTTATTTCTTTAGCGCAGAAAGTTACTGGGAGTGCTGCCACTTCCTATAAATTTTACCCACTGCTAGTACTAGAAGCATCAGCCTTCTTGTAAACACTGTCAATTCACGTGTTCAGCCACTCATAGTGTGTCATATGCTGTTTGAAATGACGTATGATTAGTATCCCGATTTAAAAGAAATGTTTATTGGTTTTAACAAATCACCTACAAATCTTTGCGTGTAACGTTTGTGCGGGCATACCGCAACTCGTTTCAAGTCTGGCATAATGTCATGGTTAATTTTTGAGCTACACGTATAAGTTCCTTTATGTTGTTGTTGACAATGTGCATAAGACCAAAGAAAATATTCTCGATTCTTAAGCTAACCTGTGCATAAGCGCGGGAGTCTTGTAGAACAACTTTGTTCTTCTATCAACAGATATAAGAAGAAAATGGTTTAAAATGTCGAAAATTGCTTTTTTGTAATTAGCACAGAATTCAAAGAGGCTCTACGTCCTCTCTATTCAAACCTCATATGGTCCAAGTTTTCCATTTCTAATTTCAACGTTTATGGCCATAGAGTGGAAACGATACTATAGTGAGAGGCTGTGCTTTGCAAATGAATCAGCGTCTTAAGGCAACATTCACGACTTTCAAGAATATTCTATCAAAGTAGTTCAAATTTACTATTATGTTGTTTCAAAACTGATTTCCGTAGCGGATGTACATAAATGGTTTCAAAATGCAGTCTCTGATAATTATTTCAGCGTCCTAAGAACAAGTCCATTTCCTCCGTTAACCATGTACTAAGGCGGAATTTGTTCAAGTTAGTCATTTCTGTTTCCACCTTCATTCATATAGAACTAAACGGTAACAGTTTACGAGAAGCTATTGTCTGCAAATGACTCAGTATCTATAGACAACAAATTATAACTATGTACAACACTGCTACACCCGGTGTACTTCAAATATTATTACTGCCCCTTTCAGTAACGGTTTCAACGTTTATCGCTGTAGAAAAAAAACAGTATCACATAACGAGAAACGGATTGTTGCCGATAGTTCAGCGTCTCAAAACAACATACCGATAGTATCCGCAGTAATATGTTGATGCCGGAAATGTTTTAAATTTACTACTAGTTCAGGTTTCAATATTCTGCAGAACAGAAACATCAAAATATATCAGGAAGCGGTTTTTTGCAGTCGATGAAGAATTTAAACCATAGGTTCCATCTTCTGCATTTAAATTTTATTCAAACAATTAGTGACTCAAGCTAGCCATTTCCAGTTTTAAGTTCTATGGCAATAGAATGGAAACAGATAGAAGATGTTTTTTAGCAAACGATTCATTGTCAAAGAGAGCATGTCTATTCGCAACATTTTACCAGAAAGAAAGTGGTTCAAATGAAATATTATTTCCGATTTCAATACTTATTTCTACAGGACAAGAACGATTAAAGCGTTGTGCAGTTTTTCTAATCAACTCAGTGTTCTAAGAAAAGATTGCACATTTTCCGCTAGCCTTAATTCAGACCAGAGTGAGTGAAATTAGCCATTTGGGTTTTGATGTTAGTCGCCATATCCGGAAGGGAAATACCAACAGCTTGCGACATTTTCCAGCAATCGACTGAGGGTCTAAAGGAAATATATCACAACCAATATTTTACCAAATTCAGGAGTCGTTGAAATATGCTATTACAGCCGGTTTCAATGCTCATTTTCATGGAGTAAGGATAGTAAGAAATTTCGAGTTGCGGTTTCTACACTTGACTCAACATCCTAAGAATAGATTCCATCTCCTCTGGTTAACTCCTATTGAAACCTTAAGGTTTTCAAGTAATCAATTTCCGGTTTCAACATTTATCATTACGAAACGGAAACGGTAATAAATAGAGAAAAGTGAGTTTTTGTAGACAAATCAGACTTTAAATACACCATATCCTGATGATCCACAACGTTCTACTAGAACCGGACATGTTTCAAATTTACTATTATTTCCGGTTTCAATATATTCCTAAACTTTTATTGCCATAGTAGAAAAACGGTAACATATGAGGAAAAGTAGTTTTCTGGAAACAATTCAGCGTCACAATACAATATATAATGAATATCCACAACACTTTCTCGAAATCAGAAATAGTTCAAATTTTTTATTAAGTCCTACTTAAATACTGATCTTCCTAGAGCAAAACAGCTAAAACTATCAATGTACGGTTTCTTGCAATCGATTCGGCATCCGAAGAAAATGCCCTTCTTGTACCTTGAAATTCAATTCAAATTGAAAGTTTTTAGAATCAAACATTTCTTGTTTCAACGTTTATCACCACAGAAGAAACACGGTAGTTGATAGCAAGAAGTGTTTTCTCCAAACGCAGCGTCTCATGACAACATATCGTGACTATTCAGACGACTATACGAAAACCGGAAGTGGTTTACTATTCAGGTTTCAATACTGATTTCCGTAGTGCGAAAATGGCAAGGTGTATAAACATGAGGTCTTCTGCAATTGAGTCAGATTGGCAAGAAACTCCTGCTTTCCCATTAAAGCTCTATTCAGGCCAGAAGTAGTTAAACTACACGTTTGCGGTTTCAATGTTTATTAACATAGAAGGAAAATAGTAACGAATAGTAAGATCTTTTTGTACAACCGCTTTTGCGTCTCAAGGCAAGATAGCATGACTATCGACAAAACTCTACCAAAAGAGGAAATATTATATGCATTCCCAGTTTTAATACTTACTTCTGTATTGCAGTAACTGAAATCAGTTTTTTAATTGAGAAGAAAAATAACATAAGGACAGATGATACTCGGAATCGATAGAACTTCTCAATCGTATATATATATATATATATATATATATATATATATATATATATATATATATATATATATAGTCGATTCCGGGCACTATTTTGTAACGCCCTACCTACAATCGTACAACCTATATGGGACAGTTTTACAATATATATACAAAAAAACTACAAAGATAGTTTCTGTAATTTTGTAACGTTAAATATAGATAATCTCTGACTTTGAGGTCGCAGACAGGATCACCAGAAAGCACCGAAGCAGGCTAGGCAGAGTGGCGGTAGGGAACCAAATGCTCCGTGGCAAGCAATGAGTTGGTTAGTTGACCACAGAGCCCCGAAACAAGCTAAGCCCGGAGAAAGGAAAAGCCAAGAGTCCCGAAGCAGACTAGAGGCTTGGGTTAGGCTCCGAAGCAAACAGTAGGAGAGCCAGCAGAGAACTGGTACAGGTTCGTTGTCGGCCATCAAATTTATAGGGTCCCCAGACAACGGTGGCGCTGCTGCTCCGTTGTCGTTGTCTGCTACGTGAGAGGAGCCAAAATCCTCGTCAGTAGGTCGTAGTGAATCCACATGGTGTGTAGTAAGTATCCTCTCGTAATACGATATCGTGATGTTTATAAACATAAGCGTGAAGAGTTATTTGTACACAATACCACGTGGGACATAACACCCCTGTCTTGTTTAAAAAATAATCGGAAGGATTATTTTTCTTGTGGGAAGAGCAAAAAATAAGGGACCCCACAAAAAATCACTAAAAGCACTGATAACATTAAAAAATTCACTTTTCGAAGCACTATTATGATAGTGGAACAAACCATTATATTTTTATTCCCTAAACACAAGCAGGATCGGTAAATATTACATGTTACTTTATTTCCCTCGAGGAAGGGCTGTTTTAAGCTTTGCGTTGCATTCCTAATATGTGTATATTGGCTCACAGTGATAGGTGTTGAAGCCTGTGAAATGGTTTGTCCGGTGTGTGTATGAATACTATTAAATGAGTCGATTGAAATTGGTGGAGGTATATCTAGACGGGGTAGTTTGGAAGTTTTTGGTTCCGAGCAAAGACTGCGATATAGTAGGTATAGGATGAGTTGCGAATACTAAAAAGGAATATAAAGGCACACAGGAATAAAAAGACAATTTATATTGCAAAGTTCGCGATGCAAACTGCGTGTTTTCTTTTCCACCCTGTAAAAAATGTAAAGTTTCTAAAATGTTTCCACTAACATAAATATTTAAATAGAATAATCCAATATTGGAATGCAAATGATAATAATAATGATGAACTTGAATTCATGGTTATCCTGTATGAAATAAGTGACCATGATTTTTGGAACATCCTGTATAGTGTTTATGTTGTATAGTGCCGGTGGCAATATGTAGTCCACAGTGAAGAAAGGAAAAATATCGAGGAAATGAATTATAGGTTAGCTATTCTTCTATGGTTTATTTGCCTTTTAAATATGGAAGTGCAAACTCAGTATTCTTTCATTCAGCGAGGAATAATGAATCAGCTTTTTGTAAAATCAGAGAATAAGAAGTGTTTGTATCGCAAAGAGAAGTTACTGTGCACCTGAATGCTAATCTTCGTGTTCCTTCTTTCGAATGGTGAGTATTGTTTTTTTTTTTTTTTCCTAAGAAGTCAGAATGATTAAAATGGTTTATGCTGTACAATATTCCTAGCCAATTGAGTTAAATAATTTATATTGGTTTCTTTTCTGTCATGTTCTTTTCGTGCTGCGAACTAAAAGAAGAGAAATATTTAAAAAATGGACTGTATATGCTGGATCCTCTCGATACATTTCTTGCGTTCTTCCGTCAGTATTTTTTGAATTTCTTCACTCGTATAGTAAAAAAATAGCTAATTATCCTCTTGCTGAGTTTCGTCTCTTTTCTTAATACAGCTTAATTCTGTCTAGAGAAATTTCCCGTATGTATTGACGATATAAATCAGGAAATTCGAACCTATATAGGTTATGATTGATTCTTTCAAGTATCGTGACTGGACCGACAAATTTAAAGGAGAATACTTGTGATACTAGAATCTGACGGTTCGGATAGAATACAAGTACTTTGTGTCCATTCTCAAAGCTAATTTGTTTCTGCTTTTTCTCATAATATTACTTCTGCTTCTTATAGCTTGCAGCTAAATTGCCCTTCACTATTCTTCTATCTTGTTCAAGTGTTCCCTATCGATACATGATGTTGAGGTTGATGCAAGCGCGATATCAGGAATGGTCTTAGGTTCGTAAAAGTACAGTAAGAAAAAAACTTGAGTACTTGGTTCTAGCCTGGACGAATGTGTTAATCGCAAAAGTTATAAGATCTTTAAATGAAATCTTTAAGTTTTACGTCCCACAGTTATGCCGCTTAGGCTAAAGGACATCACAAAAGTTATATATGGAATAAGCTTGTGTCATTGATTTCGATTTTCCTGCCCAAAAAATTTAATAGCATTCTGTATAATTCCGTGGAATCTTTCCACTACACTTAAAGTTTTATGATCGTATAGTAGAAAAAATTTAAATTCAAAGTTGTAGAACTTTGCTAGGGATTGTAGTCTTTTTGCGTTAGTAGAGGATGTGTATCTAAATACAGGTACAAAGAAGCTCCATATTTGAGAATGATTTCATATATAAAAATATTTTTCAATTTCTTTGGCTGTATCGTTATCTACAACTTTCGCCACACAGAAACAAGTGGACATCTAAATTGCTACCAGTATGTGTTTAAAAGTTTTTTGCCCGACCGGCACATTCCCAATTGAATCATATTGCCATGCAATAGCAATAAGTAAAGGAGTATGATGGCATAATTGGAGAGGTGACTTGCTTAGTATTTTTTTAAGTTTTGACGCCCTTATTTTCTTTGCTATATATGCTTTCGTATTAGGGAAATAATAATTTCTCAACTCCGATTAGTACGTCTGCTTTATGTTGTAAACATTTAATGTAGAGTATTTTAAAATTATAGTCTGCTAACAATATCTTATAACGAGTGAATTTCCGTACTTTGTCGGGCTGAGTGTTTAAAGAAACCAGGCACGTAGCGTCAATGAGTAACTTGAATTTTCTATTTAGTAGAAAATGTCGAGATTTTCTAAGGACGTATATTAAGGCATATAATTCTTTCTGCCATGTTGAGACCTTCCATTCGCTCTTGGTAAAACGCCTACTGCAATAGGAAGCAACACGTTCCTGGTTTAGGGTTATAACATGCCAAAAATCCCCCGGCTGAAAGTGATGATGCTTCTGAATATAAACGAATTACCAACGATGGATCGAAATGAAATAAGGATGGGGCCTGAATACTGTATATGTTTTTAGTTTCTCAAATAGCTCGTCATGTTGAGCTGTCCATTTAAATTTTGAATCTTTTTCCAAAAGAACTTGAAATCGCTCCACTTTCTCCGTAAAATTTTTGATGTGTGCTCTTAAATAAAAGCAGAGTCTAAGAAAACCCATTAAAGCCCGCTTAGAAGTTGGCTTCTTAAAATTCCGTATTTTGTTGACAATTTTGGAAGAAATTCCGATTCCCTTGCCAATAACTGTAAATCCTAGTACCTCTGATTCTGACTATAACCAGTAGGTCTTGCTTGGGCTAGCTCTAAAATCATGTTTTCTTAGTCTGTTGAAGAGTAATTCCAAATCCGATAATTGCATTTTCTAATTTTTCTCTCTATATGAGGTCACCCGGAAATGCAGTAATACAAGATGTAAACCCCCTGAAAGCATGCGTACTGTTATAGTCGGATCTCCTGCTGAAGTGGTGTGACCCATAACGCAGCGTTAAAATTGGTAGGATTTCCCCCTATGATTGACATCGAAGGTCATATATTTTTGGCTTTTAGGGTGCAATAATAAATTGAAATAGCTAGATTTTATGTCAATAGTCAAAATGCAAGATTTACCCTTAAGCACATATAAAATGTCTTCTGTGGACTGAAATGGTTTGCTAAGATATTTTATAAATTTACTACATGCCTGTAAATCAAAACTAAGCAAAACTCTGAGGTGTTTGGTTTGCGCACTATGAAAAGTGGCGATGAAAACGAGCTATCGCTGTTTCTTTAATAATATTAGCTTCTAACAGCTGCTTGATGTGCAGATCAATTTGCGGTCTCACCGCCAAAGGAATAGGAGGTGACCTCTGATGAAAAGAAGCTCGTTTGTCTATCCTTATTTTATGAGCAACCACGAAAGTATCCTATGTCTGTTGATGAATATGAAAAGATTCCTTTGTATTTAAAAAGTAAATTATGTACAGCCTTTTTTCTGTTCATCTGATAGGTGCGGGTTTATGTCAAATAGTTTAATATCAAAAAGTGATTTAGATTTGTTAAGTCTATCCTATGTTTCCTGTTCAAATCCATAAATGTTTCATCATTTTGTTCGTCTAATGTTGATCTCCTTCTATATCGACTTCGTACAAGTCCTCAACATATGCGATCGGTGTATTTTTCGCTAATGTTAGTGACCTGTTAGTTTGATTAGATATTAAACAGTGTGAAACAGCTTCGTGGTGTTTTTGTAGGTAAAGTCTGCAATCCGTATTTATCTAATAAATTTTCTAGTGTGGAAACAATGAAATACTCCGTATCTTTTTTCCGATTCTTGATATTAATAAGAAGAACGAAATGTGCCCTAGCTGGGATGGTAACTTTAAGAGTGGTAAATGCAACAGCTGATGTATGCTGTATTATTGAATAAATCGAACTTGCCAATTGTTCTTCCTGAGCATTAGACTCGATTGGATACGGCAGTGACCGTGGTTTCTTGTATACAGCCAATGTATTACTTTGTAAGTTAATTTTAGCATTTAAACGATTCAGAATATCTTTCCGGAATAAAGGTAAGAATTCTCCATGTTCTAAACTTCGGAAGTAGTGTGATAATATTATTGATCCAATTTTAAATTAATTACAGCAATATAACGCAAATTTTCGATGGAATTCTCAATTCCTCTAAGTTTGGTGTTAAAAGGAATTAATTGCGTGTTTGGAGGATTCATATATTTCGGCCACAGACTCAACGAGCTTCCTGTATCAATTATTACAGTGTATGTTTCTTTATTAATTATTACAACAATTATCAAATTATGCTCCTTATTTAATAATTTTATGTTATCTCTAATGTCAGTCATTGGAGCCACAGTGTAAAGTGTTGTCAAAGTATGTTTGTTAGGGTCAGTACTTGTGACTTCTTGTTCATTTACTTCGTCTGTTACGGCCCTCAGAACATGTTCTTGAGAAAAATTGTCCTGGGCCGGCTATGCATTTCCCTATTCGTTTTATTTATAACATGCTTGAAGAATATCCTTGCCTATAACACATACCGCAAACTGTAACTTTTTCTGGTTTGGATCTACCATTATTTTTATTATTATATTTTTCTTCCCATTCCTATGCTGGTTATTGTTACCATTATTTTTCGTAACTTGTAATTATTACGACCCCCCTTTCCGAACTGAGAATTACTCATAGCATTCTGAGTTACTAAAAGAGAGAATTCGGCCATGGGATTAGCAAGTTTAATAAATTCTAATGATCTATTGGCGTTAGTAGGATTAGATGCGCTAGGCGCAGGGGGTGGGGTGGTGGGTTCGTAGTACTAACTTGGGAGGGAGGGTTTGAGGGTAATTATTTTAAGAGGCACCCTGTAGTTCTGGTGCTAAAGGTGCAGGAAATAGTGGAGCAGGTTGTTGGTAGTGATGCCAGTTAGGTGTCTGATTGCATAACTGATAAGTTGGTTGTTGGTGATGTGTGGGAAAGGACGCGCTAGCGATTGCCGAAGAATGTAATTACTGGCTGGTGGATTATGGTCACCAAATGAATAGGTTGCTTGTTGTAATTCTATATAATCACGCTTCTTCATAAGATCGCGTGCCTTCTCTAAATTATGTAAGTGTGAGTGCAAAGCTTGAACCGCAGTAAATGATTCCAATGTAACTTTTGTAAAAAAAAAAAAAAAAAAATCTCCAAACCTAAATATAAATCATTTATTTTCTGTTCCTCGGTAGCCTGAGGCATAACTTGACGAACAACTCTTAATTTTATTTAAAAAATATGCTTCAGTTGGTTTGTTTTCTCTTCGTTGAATCTGAAAAATTTCAAATTACGCCCTATATCCTTGTAATATTTATCTGCTTAAATCTATTAGTTTGGTCTTTAATTCTTCATAATTGAGTGAGTCCAATTGATTTTGTGCTTTAATTGCAACACTAAAACAAGAGTCTCCTCCAGAAAATATATAGGTAATAGTTCCTTCTTTTCCTCAGCTAACCAAAAATGCCATAGCGTAAGGTGGTCAAATGGCATAAAAAACTATCAGGGTCTTCAGAAACGTGTCCAGAGTATTTAGTAAGGTGGGGCATATTAAAAGAAGGTTGGGAATTCTGTTTGCTGTTTGCACTATCCTCTGGAAAAGTGTTTTTCTGTGATCTTGTATTGGGCATATACTAAAATAGAGTCACGTCTGAGTCACTGAACTCAGAGATTAGAAAACCACATACGTATGAAAAAAGTTCACTTCCGGTTAATAATAAAAATACGGTCCGGTAAGGGAGTATTCAGATCAAAACTGAGCGGCCAAAGCCTTGACCATGTAAAATTCTATCCCATATAGGTTGTAGGTAGAACGTTAAATAAAAAGTGTGTCCGGGATCGACTCCTACTAGCGGCTTTTATTATAAAATTCCACTATAACAGTGATTTACAAAAATACTACAAAGATAATTTCATTAAGTTTGTAAGGTTAGATATAGGTAGTCTTTGATCGTGAGGACGCAGACTGGATCACCACAAAGCCCAGAAACAGGCTAGGCACAGTGGCGATAGAGATCCCAATGCAACGTGTAAGCAGTGGGTTAGTTAGGTGACCACAAAGCCCCGAAGTAGGCTAAACGATTGACGTTAGAATTACCAGCAGAGCCCCGAAACAGGCTAAGCAAGAAGAAAGAAAAAGCCAAGAATCCCGAAGCAGACTAGAAGCCTAGGGTTAGGTTACACCTAATGTTCCGAAGCAAAAAGTAGAAGAAATACCAGAGAACTGGTAAAAGTCCGCTGTCGGACATCAAATTTATAGGGTCTCCAGACGGCGGTTGCGCTGCTGCTCCGTTGTCGTCGTCTGCAGGTCGTAGTGGATCCACTTCGTGTGTAGAATCCTCTCCTAATACGATCTGACGATGTTTATAAACATAAGCGTGAAAAGTTCTTTGTACACAATATCACGTGGGACATTACTCGATATATATATATATATATATATATATATATATATATATATATATTGTAAGCTGCATCGAAACCGGAAGTTATTAAATTTATTAGAACTTCTGACATGGGATTTTCTTAGAAAAAACTTGTAGTAGATCTCGGGAAGTTTTTTGCCTTCAATTGAGCGTACGAAGACGGGTTCTGTCTCCTGCCTTAATATTTATTCAGATTGGAAATACTTCATATTAACGATGCTTTTTCAAGTTTTGTAATCCATAGAAGAAAAGAATAAGGCATAGCCAATAATGTTTTTTGACATGGATTTTGTGTCCAAGAAACAGGTTGTATCGTTGATCTTGTTACTTTATTCCAACCAGTAGTTACATATTTACAACTTGAATTGTAATTAGCATGGTTTAAAAACCTTCGTTCCACACCGTGAAACGATATTCGCTTGTGTAACTTGGATATTGATACTAATAACTCGTGTAAGTCATGCCACGAGGTTGATACTTTTAGTCATAGATTAGAAAATTGTAGCAATGTAACAGATATTTGGCAGAAATAATGTGAGTCGTTAACCCAAATATCTTCACCCCTTTGTCATTCAGTGCAGCCATTTTAATTCTTTGTTCTAATTTTAATTGGTTTCGTAGTTCTAAAGCAAATGCTATTTGGTTTGTCATTCAGATAATGATCTATGTTTAACCACGACACATTGTTACTATTCCGACATTACCTTGCGTATCACACACATTCCGCTAATATCTTTTCACTTGTTCACATCATATTTTTTAACTCATATCTTTTTGGTTGTCCTACTGTAAAGAAAATGTGTCGGTGATGTATTTTTAAACACTTTGCTATTTCCTTACTAACTAGCTTATAAAAGAAGCTAAAAATATTCTGTGTTAGACAGCCTGGCTTTCAAGCTCAAGGTTGTTTCGGGTCGATTCCCATTTTTGTCATACTTTTTGATATGTAATGATATATTGCTTAGTGCATGGATTATTGTATCAATTAACTTTTGTCCCGTTCAAAGCTCTTTTAATCCTATGTGTGTCAGCAGAGTTTACTGGTTTGTATTATTCTAGAGCTCAGTACCAACGATGTCACATTGTGGGAGAGAATTGTTGTGGATGTATAATAATATATGTAAGTGATAGTTGTTGCTGTAATCATTTGAATAAATGTAGATATTGGAATAGGCCTATCACACAACTACAGTTGTATCTTCTAACGTATGACTTGGTAACATTACTTGCAATCCAATACGAAGGAGTAAGTGCTTGTAGAAAAGATTCATAAGATATAATCTCAACTTTCGAGACCACGTTGAGAAAAGAATGATTCCTCCTCCCCCCCCCCCTATATTGCTTTCAATCAAACTGGATAACGAAACATTGCAACAGGTCCAGGATGTCTTATTTTATAGATTTGACACTAACAGACAAGAAAGAAGACTGATCAATTTTGAAAACAAACTCTGTTACCGAGCGTGAGGTGAACTAGAGAAAATATACGTTACTATAGGTATCTTTACAATATTAACACATCACATTTTTACACAAATAATGTAACCGAAATGTTCAAGATTGGGAGTCATGTCGCTTGCTTTTGTAGTACGCATGGATATCGTAAAATCCTGGTTGAAGAAAAATCTTTATGATCGGTTTAGTAGGTCAAAAAACCGTAAGATAATATTATAAATCAGGATGTTATTAAAATGTTTGATAGAACTCCAGGATGGCTTGGATTAGTCCAGAACGATATCCAGTAGAGAAGCTTTATTCCCATGGCTATGAGCCTTCTGGTTCCGTTATTCACAAATTGAATCAGTTTCCTATATAACCGAATCTCTACTAATGTTTAACCTCAAGTATATATTCTATTTTCTTCAATGTTTATTAATCATGGTAATATTACACATCGTAAATTATTATCAAAATTTCAAATGAAATATTAACTGTTTTCGGTCGTGCTTCATACTGTCGGAAGATTGACCCCATATGCAAATGAAATTATTGGAGATTATCAGCACAATTTTAGACAAAATCTATCAACTATCGACCGAATATTTACCATTCGACAAATACTCGAAAAGAAGTGGGAATACAATATCCCGGTACACCAATTATTTACTCATTTTAGAAAGTCTTATGACTCGGTTAGAAGAGAACCATTGTACATCATTCTTACAGAATTTGAAAGCTAATTAGGTTAATTAAGTTATGTTTAATTGAATCTCAAAGTAAAGTCCAGGTAGGAAAATATTTGCCACGAAGTTTTACGTCGAGAATGACGTAAAACTAGGAGATGCGTTGTCACCATTATTATTGAAATTTGTCCCTGAATGTACAATAAGGAAAATCAAAGATAGCAATCAGAGCCTAGAGTAGAATGATATTCACCATATTATGAGCCGTTATGATGTTATTCACGATGTGCTGATGATGTAAATTTAATAGGGGATGATAAGCGTACCAAAGAAATGCAGAGGTCTTATTAATCGCTTGCAGGGACTTGAGGTTAGAAGTAAATGCAGAGAAAATTAAATGCATGGCAGTTCGTCGGGATTGTAGTACATCAAATTATTGATGCGTTGGAATATCAAATAGTACTTCCAGTAATACTTTCAAATATGTAGGATCAGTACTAACAGACGGAAACCATATTCATGAAAAAAATGAAATTTTAGCTAAAAGTAGGAAATTCATTTTATTATTCCGTTTAAAATTTATTGTCGGGAATTCTGTCGAGGAATTTGAAGTATAAAATATATAAAACGATAATGATGGCTGTTGTTCTGTAAGGTTGCGAAACATGGACTCTTACTCTGACGGAAGAACGTAGACTGAAAGTATTTGAGAACAAGGTCCTGTGATGAATATTCGGACCCAAGACGAACGGGAATGGGGAATGGTGGAAACTTCATAACGAGGAACTACATAATCTATACAGTTTACCAAACATTGTTTGGGTCATCAATGCTAGGAGGCTCAGCTGCGTAGGTGGTATAGCCTGGATGGTAGAAGGTAAGAAGCTTTTGCTGGAGACCAATCGGAAAACAATCATTAGGAATATTTAGATGCATATTGCAGGAAAATATTAAGATAGATCTCGGAGAAATATTAATAAAAAGTAGAAACCGATACGGTTGATTAAGGATAGAAGTCAGCGGAGAGCTTCTGATAGCGTGGAACCTCCGGTTTCCATAGGCCATAGAGTTAGTTAATTAGTTATATATACAGAAAATATATATGCTTGTATTTTATATTTAAAATGTTAGTGTACTTCATAATCTACATTTATATAAAGTGGTTTGAACAATCATATGAAACATTCATGCTACTAAAAATCGAGTTGATTTTGAGTTTAACGTTCCTTTCGGCAGCGAGGCTATATGAGACGGGACCTGCGTGAAAAAAAATCCAATTATATCACTATGCCAGTAATCTGTAATATTTTTTATTTATTTACACTAAAAGTTTACTAGCTTTATACTTTATAGTATGAGTATTAGCTGCTACGTAAGACGTAATTATCTAGCCAGTAAACATTGAATTTAATTAGAAAGAAGGAATAGTTGTTATAAAAACAAGGTTTCGAAAATTAAGTGTGTGAAGTGAAATTAAAGTGTATTTCAAATTCGAGGTTGGATTGGAAGTAGATTTTGCGTAATAGTGTAATTATTTCCCCTGCAAGCTCTTCAATAGTGGACAGTTCAAACAGTCAACCTCATCATTTTCCTTATTTCGCTTCAGTGTTAATGGAATTTAGTATAAAATTCGGAACGTGGAAAAACTGATCTAGCACTAATGAGAATTTAATGTTAACATTTTGTAAGATTTCATTTAGGAATGGGTAAGAGCAAGTTCATGCGAGATTTGTTTGAAATTCGACTCGAAATAGATATTTTTATCTCTACTCGAGATCTGGATTCGAAAAATTTCCTCCAACTCGACTAGAATTCAGATAGAGTTTCGAGCCAAATTAAGCCAAATCTTGTGCGTAGTTTTTAATGCTCTGTTCAAGTATCCTACATAAACAATATAATTATCATCTATGGTACCTATTACTACAACTTATATTATTATTATTATTATTATTATTATAACGTCATGTGTGAACATGAAAGAAAGAATTTTTAAAATTTATAGGACACCGGACAAACATTCGAAATTGCTGGGTCCTGGTTTAGGATTGACAATGTCTCAACCGGCCCGGCTCACACCTTATTTACTATCGAGCTGAACTGAGAAGTGAGCCGACCCAATAGTTCACCCAACTGAGGCGGCTCGAGCTGATGGCTCACCGAGCCCAACGAACCGAGCTGATGGCTCTTCCCAACGAGTTGGGTCGAACCATCGGCTCAATCGAGCCGACTCTATTTCTCATCCCAACCGAACCGCAAAGAGCGAATGAATTCTATAGTAAGTTTGCCTCCATCGCTAGCCCTACTCACTACTTGTGGACTTCAATCACCATAAACAACACGTTGAGCGTACACGTTTATCGTTTATCACGTTTAACTTTATAATTCCTGTTTTACTACTCTAGAACTTGACTTTGGAAACATCACCAATGATACTGCTCCAGTTCTGATAACATTCATAGTGCTATGTTCTGCCATTTACCTGCGCATGCGTTGGCGTCTGTACTGATTTTATTTAATCATATCTGGGCTGCTGCTTACTTTCCGCTAGTTTCGCGAGAAGCTCGTATCCTTTGGTGATCAAAACCAGATGAAACATCAACTTGCAGTTCCAGATAATAGCCTATTGCCCATACTGGTAAATCTTTGGTTAGTGTATTTCTTGAAGCAGAATTTCTTCCTCTCAAACTTTCAATGTGGATTCTGTCAATATCGTTAGACGACCGGCTATCTTGCCCATCTAGAAACTGCTGCTCAAGATGCTTTTCTTGATGGAGAACATTTAGTGGCTGTCTTTCTGAAGTCGAAAAAGGGCATGACACTACTGGCGCTTCGGAGTTCTGCAACAAGTTCACTCCTGAATGCTGTGCGGCTCTATGGCCTTTTTTTAAGAACAGTCTTTAAGCTAGTGATATTTCAGGGTACGCGTTTGGCTTCACTCTCATGATCGCTTCATCCAAGTAAATGGTGTCCCTCAGTTAGTGTTCTGACAGTGACGTTATTCGCTGTGGCCATCAATTATGTCTCATGTTACTACATCTGTTCGTGGCCTTCCTTATGTTTATGACCTGTCCATTTATTGTCGCTCCCGTGACCGTGCACGTATAGGACTGCTTCAACTTACGCTGAATCGTTTTACACCTGTACAACGTAGACAGGGTTTCGTTTCTCTCTTGGGAAAACCAAGTGCGATTATTTTGGTCGGTTACGTACATGTGTTTTAGATCCTTATTTTTATTTTCGTGGAACACGCTTTTCGTTTGCTAACAGTGTTCCGTTTCTTGGCATACGATTCGACCGTGAACTAACTTGGTGTGAACATGTGCGTGATCTAATATATACTTGCTTGCAAGCGATCAACAATTTTTGAGTCGTCTCCCATCGTTCTTGGGGAGCTGTTCGTACAGTACTTCTACGTCTCTACAGTACCCTTATGCGTTCTAAAATGAATTATGGTTACAGGGCTAATCCCTTCGCTACGTAATATCTTCTTCGTCAGCTGGAAAGTTCACCATCTTGATATTCGCTTGTATATAGAAGCTTTCCGTACTAGCCCTACAGAGGTTGTTCAGCCTACGTTTGGCCGATTTCGTCCCTCCCCTCCCTGGCAGATTAGACTTACCCGACCTAGCTCGTGGCGTCCTGCAGTGTTGTGTAGTGGCTTCCTAGGAACGGAGTTGTTTTTCCGTGCGGATGACTAACGCACAAAACAGGACCATTGTTGTGAATATTGTGTTAAATTTTTTCCAAGTGTGTGGGTTTCCGCTGTGTGAGCAAAATGCCGCCCAAACTAAGCCGGTTTCGGGAAGGATATGTTTCGGCTCTTATGACACCCACTTAGTGTTTCTGTAATCAGAAAACGGTGCAAGAAAAATGGTTGTAACATCAGTTTAAGTGGAATAAAAAATGTTATTGAAAAGTACAAGGGCAATGAAGCTCCACCATTTGGATCACCAAGAAAGTTGCCGAGGAAGCGGGAATGCACCAGGGCCACCTGCACCATGCAAAGGAAACTTCGCAAAATGGCAGTGCAAGAAAATCCACCAACACAACGGTGTATGGCTAATCGTCTTGACGTGTCTGTAGGGGCTGTGAGCCAAACCTTACACCATCATTTCACGCTGGAAAAAATCACGAAAGCTCGCGGACATCTTCTCACAGATGCCCTCCAAAAGGAACGAAAGTGTAACGCCCGGAAGCCATACGAATGGCATCTGGCAAAACAAAGGTGTTTGTACGTCGGAACGCTCGATGAAGCATCGATTTACATTTCCGGGTGCGGCAAAACCGAGAGGAATGCATCAAGAACTTCAGAAGGTGGGTCCGTGTGTGTAGAGAATACTTCCCAAAAGTGTTCATGGACGTTACTGGCTAATTTTACCGAGGTAAACTGAAGATTCGGAGGGTGACAAAGAACTGCAAAATGAATTCACAGGATTTTCAGGAGCAGATCATGCGGCCGATCAACGAACATGAGATTCCATCAATGTACGGAAATTACGCCAATCTGGTACGCATTCACATGGACAAGGCCTCATCACATATCTCACGATCGTTCCTCGTATTCTACAAGGAGATAGAGAAGGTAAGTGTATACAGGTGATACCTTCCAATAAGGTACCTGTTAAACTGTTGCTGAAGGTTGCTTATTTGCCACGTAATATGGTTTGAGAAATAAAGTATTACGGAAGATACATCACCTTTCAAGAAGCAAAGCAGCAACTACACAAAAATAGCGTTTATTGAATGAACACATCCATCACCTAAAATTGAACAATAGAGAAAATGTAAATGATATTTACAAATTTACAACATTAAATCGAGTAGTACAATGGTCGGGGTCATCATCAAATAGTCTGTCCATGATAACTCTCGTGCGTTCTCATGCGTTTATGAAGTCCCTTTTACACTATAGATTCGTCATGTTTTTGTTGTAAGCACTGAACATACTCACAAGTTGAAGAGTCCCTTAATGGTCGGCGGCTTCAGCTGAGACATCCTGTAGGCAATGGAAGACTGTAGTTACCAAATGAGGTGGATCGTATATTCACAAATTGCTTTATTGACGAAACATGAACGAATTATGATTTATCGTTCCGAATGCAAGCTTTTATACTGTTACGGGGATTTTTTTTGCAAAGTTCCTGCTTTACACTTGTTTTCAATAAAGAGGAAAATGTTTTCCTTTTCCGATAAAATAATCACCTTGAAGTTGTTTATATAACATATTTTGATTGTTATTGGAAATTCCATTTACGTGTTGGTCATAGAACTTGTTTTTGATTTTAGATTAGTTTCCTGTTTTTGTTCTTGGGTCAGTTTTGAAAGTGTGTTCAGAGATGAACCGTCTCAAAATTCACGTGAGTATTTAATTAATTCTTTTTCCTTCCTCATGTTCATAGAAACATGATACTGTTAAATCTCCAGATGCAAGTCGTATGGACTATTGTGAATATGCATTGCTGAAGCGGGCTTTACGAAAACGGCGTGAGACAACTGTGGAAGGGCTTTGGAAAGCTGTGCAAAGGGAATAGCACAAGATTTCCCTTTCAGTTCTTCAGAGAAGCCTATTGTGGAAATTATGCTGTCTGGCTATTGTTAGGAACCACGGGGAACACATGGAGCACTTACGGACCTGGCGCCATGGATTCTTCTAAATTTTTAGGTAAATCGAAATTGGCAAAATGTAGACTGAACAACCTCTATACCTAGCCTGAATGTTGATGCGGATTAATCTTCTCTCCATCATCGCAGATGTTTGATTCTCTGTTATTTTAAGCCTTCCTGGTCACCACTTCCACCACACCTTAAAGCACTCCTGGTCACCCTTCTTTCGTTCTTGAAGCGGGTGATCACTATCGTTTCTATACGGCATGGCCTCGTGTCGGACAGGCTTTTGTGATTCGTGCATTATAACTGTTAGATGACTTAGCTCATGCTGTGCCGGATACTTATCCGTTTCTTCCCGTTCCACCCTGGAAGCTTCACTGTCCTCCTATATCATTTCCGTTGGTGTGGTTTAGTAAGTCTAGGCGGTAATGAGCAGGCGGACTGTGTGGCAAAGGATGCAGCTCTTCAAGGAGCACTGGCGACGCGGCTCCCTAGCACAGATTTTTACCCGTTGTTCACCTCTCTCTTTTACACCAAAGGCAGTCGGAACGGGACCTCGCACATTACAGCAAATTGCATGCCATTAAACCACGATTAGGAGTCTGGACCTTTATTTTCCAACAATCTCGTTGAGATGAAATACTTTAAATTCGACTGCGTATTGGACACATTCATTTGAATTATGTATATATTTTTCGTGGCGAGCCTGTTCCACAATATGTGTTTAGTGGAGATCTTTTATCTATTCGTCATCTTGTCAATTGTTGCGCTCTGGCTCGACATCGACAACGTTACAAGCTTCCAGAAGACGTGCCCTTGCCACTTGGTGACCACATTTGTTTCCTTCATAAAATCCTGCTATTTTTAGGTGAGCTTTAGGCTTTACATGCAGTTTAATTCTAACCCGTGTGTGGATGTTTTTCTTGTATTTTAATTAAATTATTCCTAGTTTTGTTATTATTGTCTTTCGTTTTTGGTTTGTTTTTCTGATTAAGTTATGTCAACAGACGGATGCAAAGAGACCATGTTGTTGGCACAATAAAATCTCTCTACTTCTACCTTCCAACCAAACCGGCTCGAGCTGTTCACACTGTTGAATTGAACCGAAACGATTGACATCACTACTAGGATTGTTCTTCTGTTTGGACCCGAAAATCGACTTCGCAGGTCTCAGCCTTGTTGGCGACAACGTCACTATATACTTATACTGGTACTCACGATATTAGATGCTGCCTTGTTATAAAACTTTCTTGTCATATTGTTATCGAAACGAGACGAATTCTGAGCACTGGAGTAGTGTCCCCTCTCGTGAGCAACACAAAAGTAGAGGACATTGCTGCTTATATTTCTTACGGCTTTCGCTTTCCAGTATAATCAGGCCATCATCTCAAAACGAGTTGAGTTTAACTAGCGATCCATTTGTCAAACTCTACCTGAAAAACAAAATTGGCTCGAAACTCGACTCAAGAAAATTATCTTGCACTTGACTTGGGCCCATCCTTAATTACGTTGAAAGTCGTGACTGTAAATCACTAGATTCCGAACTCGTTTACCTACGGAACAGCTTTGAACGCATTACGAAAGGTCTGGAATTCTTTTTGAATGTAATTCAACATCTCATATAGTCTCAATGCTCAGCGACGTTAACCTCTGAAGTTACTATTAGCTTGGCATTTTTTTCCCCACTATTTAGGAATTTAACATCCCAATTTCGATTCTTGACTCCCTCTTTGAAACTATTAATTTTTTGAAACTTAATATTTTAATAATCCCATGTAAAAAATCTCAGCGAATAAGTATATTTTGTTGTTAAATTCTTTTTTTTTTTTTTTTTTTTTTTGTCTCTTCATGTCAATTCTTCCTCAACAAAATCCTTTGAGAGTACGAATATTCGATTTCTTTTCATGATGATTGTAATCTATGATACAGATTGAAGTAATAATATTGTCTTCAACTGCTTTGTTATCCAGTTGCCGTTTTTATAATGCCATTATCTTAAATTTTGACTTAAATATTTATTATGATTAACATGTAAAAGCTCACTTTCTCCAACTGAAATATTGGATCCTTTATGGAAAGCACTACCATATATATATATATATATATATATATATATATATATGTGTGTGTGTGTGTGTGTGTGTGTGTAACTTACTATGCTGAAATCTTACACATCATTATTAGAAAGAAGCAAGACAGCTCTCTGGGCAGTTTTGACATATTATGAGAGATTGTGGAATTTGTAATTCATCGAACAGAATATATCAAACTAAATGATATGGTGCTTTGTAACTAACTCGAAAAGGGATAGGATATGTGAAGAGACAAAGGAAACAAAAGGATGGTAAACAGTAGAGACTGTGACAGACAGAGAAGAAATATAGTGGCAAACAAACCGAGTACGATTGATTGCGTCGAGTGGCTGAAAATTATATACTTTCGATACAGTGTTCACCCGGTAATAGGCCGCTGGTAGGCCCTATTTCTAATGGAGTGTTGTTCAGAAAGAATAGTTATGCGTATCAGAAAAAAACATAGATAGATAACATGGTGACAATAATAATATTCTAATCATAATAGTGACACAGATTGTAGACTTTAAGCTAATGGCGTGCTTATTATTAATCCAATCTTCGTTTACCATTAGTAGCTCGGCTGCTGCTACTTCACTCCTAAAATGACGAAAGTCCTTACTTTCCTACGAAGTCAGAAACTATTTTTTCTTGCATTGTTATGGATGAAAATATAAATAAAACTTTTTTTTACTTACAAAATTATACAAAACTTTTTTTTTCACTTTCCAGATTTGACCTTGGGAACATTCACTTATAAGTTTGATACTTAAATCACTACACTAATTCCTTATTTTCGTAACCCATGAGATTTGATGGTGTACAAGTAGATTTGAAGGGTGTAAAGAAAGTTCCTTGATACAGTAAACAAGGTATTCTTTTAATATGAAAAAAAAAATTGTAGGAGAATGAAGGATCTCTTTGCAATACCATTGCGTATATTGCGAGCTCTTGATAGTGTTTTATTTTATTAACTAAATTTTATAGCCAAAAGCTATATTAAGTAAAGAAATAAATGTTTCATTTTAACGTTCCAATACCGTGTTCATTCTTATTAAGCGGTAAGGTTTTAGAACAATATTCCCAACGTATGTCTGAAGATGTGTTAGTTCGTAGGCTGTTTTTTTTCTATTAAAGCTCAATAAAATATTCATATAGTAATGCCAAGCGAGCGACATTGAGTGAAGGCGGATTGATCCATTGCTTTCTTTATCACGATTCAATTAGTATGCGGACCAGTGTTCTAGAACCCTGCTCCTTTAGGCTAAAGGAGATGGTGATTTAATCAAGAACGATGATGGAAGAATGGGCGGAAACAGGAAGTTGAGAGAAACAGGAATACTCCGAGAAAACCTACGGAAACAATATTGTCCAGCACAAGTTTACTTGACCGGGATAGACTCACAGACTCTTGCGCATCAGAGGTAAGAGCTTTACCACTAATGGACCATGCTCCAAAAATTAAAGAAGAAAGACAAGTACCAGGCCCTACATACCTGAATATTATCTTTATTAAACTTAATGTTCATAAAGCTTCTTTTCGTCAATGTTTTGTAATTAATGTCGCAAATTATCCGATACTTTGTATTATGTGTCAAAGAAATAAATGCTTGTTTCTCGCAAGGTAGTATCGTCTGCTCTTTGCTAACAGTAATAGTATGAAAATAAATTACCACACCTTATCGCATATCACACAAAAGTGATATTCCTGTTTTGCGGTTAGTTGAAACAGTATTTCTCAATGCCATAGAGAAAAATTAATTTCTTTTTTCATGCATTGTAGGAAAAAATTAAAAAAGAAACTAGAAAAATTGTTCGATGTAAAGTGCTTTGTATCTCTCGAATAAATCACTAACTGTATTGCCAGTGCATAACTATGCCTCCAGCATTTTTCGTAGAACTATTATAACAAGGTTTCGCTATCACGTAGTGTGCGACTGTTCGGTGCCCTCTCCGTAATTTATTTCAATATAAGGATAGAGATATATTCTGAACGTGTGAAGTAGTTATAAAAACAAAATGAGATAAACTGAGCTTTTCAAATCTCTTTCACTTTTATTCATCATTTTTGTGTATATTGGGGATGATAATGAGGGAGATACTAGTAGTCCTAAAGAGGAAACAGATTTCTAAGTTAATATCAAATTGAAACCACACGTACTTAATAAGGATTGAAGTTTCTGCTTTACATGTATAGTTATTATTTTGTTTCGGATTAATAATAGCTATTGTAATTCATAATATAGTTTTCTTAAAACAATACGAGCAATCATATAAAAATACCGTTTAATATGACATTAAATCGAAATCCTAAACAGTTGTATTAACTATTTATTTTATTTCATTTTTAGAATATTTACATATACATACCATGTTTATTATCTGATGTTTAAAGTACTACTATTATCTATAAATTCAATTTCATTAGGAAATAACTCTATTAATCTTGCGATCAAAAGAAGTGTATGAAACTGTTGGTTGTGTTTGCGTAGTGGTAGAAATAAATATTTCATCTGCTTTCAAAGGAATAAGTGAGTAAGGGTGGTGCCATGACGAACGCTAGCACTATTAGAGGGATGATGGATTTCCGAGATGAACAGCAACCTGAAACCAACCGTCTATATTCGAAATAAACTTACATGGGCGGTTCCACCATTGTATAGGGGTTTTAGTCTCTACTCCATTAGCTCCTCTTTCGCGTCTGTTTACCACTTCATATGTAATGGTTGTTCATTACAATAAAAGTTGCAAGTATAATTCATAATCGTAGAATTTTATAAAATGTATTCAAATCCTAATCAAATTCCGTTTCCAAATACAAAATTCCTACCTTCTCTCCAGTAGGAACTTAAATCAGGATACTTAAAATTAATAATAATCAGTTTAGCTAATTGGTTCATTTATTAGGAATATTTACCTATTAGCAGTATCCTGATATAGCCATACCAATACAAGATTTCAGATTAAAGAACTCACGCTATATTTGTCATTGGTTTGATTCGGTCTTTAGAAGTGGGTCTTTAAAAATATGTTTTTCTAATGTGTAAAGTAACAGTAAGTAGAGGTTTCAAAACAAGTATCACGTCAAGGAGAAAATATGTCCAATGATTATTTAAAAAAAAAAAATCATTTTCTCTCGCGTCTTTTGTGCGAGAGATCTAAATTTGAATCTGAGAGCAAATCCGTTTTTTTAATATGAAAGCGTATATGGTTTATTCTAGAGGAAGATGTTTTACTGGAAATCTTGTAGAGGGGGAAGAGCAACTGAGTACGTAAGAAGTAGTGACTATTTTCATGAATACATATATCATACAAAAGTTCTTTAAGCTCTGATACTGAAATATTATTATTTTTTCATATATTACATGAGATGCAAACGATAGTTGTTGTATTTCTGGAAGCAATATTGCCTGAGAATGCCCGTGAGAATTTGTAGGTTCATAAAGGGTTGGAAACTAGTCTTACAACCTTGAGAAAGAAGCTATTACATAGCTTCCTCTTCTCATCTACGAATTTATCGCTGTAAAACACATATAGCATTCGAAACGGATATTTAATTCTAAACCGAAAACTAGAATTTGCACGTTGTTCTTCCTCTGATCCACATGATTCCTTAGCTTTACTGGAAGGTGTTATTTTATCAAAAACATCGAAATTTGCAAAAAAACGACAATGGAACGAATTAATTTGTTTATTCGCGCCAAAAATCTCATTTCTAATGAGAGGAGACATGGGAGAAAAATATACGAAATAAAGAAAAATTGAAACCGGGCCTAAGCCAAAAGACACTGAACAGTATGTTTTGTAAGAAACATTTCGATTGATTTTGTCTTGTCTGTAGAGGCACATACAGGGTCCGTAGAAATATTGTTTGGTACGTTTAAAATTGTCTGAAGACAAGTTGAACAGTATACCACATTAGATCTTGCGGCTCAGTAAATAGTTGTGAAATACTAGCTTTAAGTTAAAAAAACATATATCTAAATAAGGAGAGTTTCCTGGCTGTTGACGAAAACCAGTACTATTTTATAAAATGTTGGAGCAACGAACCGCATATACTGAGAGGAATAGAAAAGATTCAGATGCTTCACAAGAAGTGGAAATATGCTACGTAGCAATTGATACCGAGTACCATCAAAAATTATAGTAAATTGCCGTAACAGGATTGGAACACGAGCCCCGTCTTTAGCAGTCCATGACTTTACTGTATGAACTCCCTCCATTTGCTTGTTTTCGTACCATATATCAACGTATTTCAGGCACCAATTTAGTACATGAACATGAACATTGAAGTGAAATAAGTAGAATTATGAGATTGAAGGTTTCAACTGCTCTCTATTGCGAGACTCTTGGAGGAAACTCTCTTTCATATATAACCATTATTATACATTTCATATTCATAATTACCTTTTGTAACAAAACTAATTTCCTAATTAAATGCAATATATAGACATTTACAAAAACAAAGAAAACATAAACAATCAATGTAAATAAATGAGAAACCTAAGATATTACAGATTACTGTAATTAAGATTTAGTTAAATTTTAGGAAGTACACATCTTCAATATGATTGTTCAATTTTCTTTATAAAAGTGCAGAACATGAGTTACAAAATTTTACGTCCCACGATTCTGTCGGCTACGCTAAAGAATACGGTGATGAAGAATGAATGAAAATGGTAGAATGAACAAAAGGGGAGAACTCCCAGAAAGCCTACGATCACGGTGTTTGTTTACTACAAAGCTCACTTGGTGGAATCTGGGATCGAATCAAGGGCCCATGCTCCAGATACGATCGTTCTATCACTAAGTCACCGCGGGCTTTTTTTAAAAAAAAATGTTTATTCTCTCTCTCTCTCTCTCTCTCTCACTATATATATATATATATATATATATGTATGTATATATATACTTGTATATTGAAGCAGATATAAAAAACATGAAAAATTTTCATTTAAGTGTGCTTTCAAATTGGTATTTAACTCAAAAATTGTTAATAAGACTAGTTGATTTACAGTTTGTCTCTTTGAGGAACCTGTCTATATGAGACCTATACATACTGATTAACATAGATTCAAACTACATGGGCTCCTGCCGGTAATCGAGACCTGTTCTCATTACAAGAATGTTAACTTTCCTTATATTAACGTCTTCTTATGTATTTGATGGACTTGGTGAATAAATGTGACTGAGTTTTGAAACGTTACTCTTCAGCTAATATTTCTTTCTTCAAGGATTTAAATTAGACATCTATGATTTTAAAATACATGTATATATATTCAAAGAAAATAAATAAAACAACTTACTATACTCAGGCTCAAACTGCCGCACTTTTTTTCTAGTTGTTGGAAAGCATTACTAAACACGTTTGACCACAGAGGCAACTTGTACGAAAACCGTTGTGATGTTGCTAATAGAATCGTTCTCGGTCTTCTGTAATTTCAACAAAAAATGCTGATTGATTTCCGATATTAGAAGTGTCGTTGAAGTGCGAATTGAATGTTCATCCCAAAATATATCATTTTCTACACTTTCAATTTTACGTATTTGTGAGCTTTCCTAATACCTGTGGCGAGTCATTTTCCCTCAAACTTCCCCCGGCATATTCTTCAAGTAATTATCTAACAGACTACATTTTCATAACAGTAAAAGCTTTTCGCTTATGATTTTCTTATTTTGCTTCCTTTTATTTAAAAAGTGAAAATAACATTTCTTTACTACACTACTTTATTTATAAATCCCAAAGAAAGAGTAAATATAAGAAGAAAAACGAGTTTGTAATAAAAATGTGAAATTTACAAAATATACGTACTCTTTTTTTTTTTTTTTTCTGACGACTGTACTTTGGAACTAACTTAAGTCCGGTATCGTATATGTACATATATGTACATTTTGAGATAGAAAAAGGAAGGGCATTTTGGAAAATAGAATATAGTTCTGTGTTCCATATTTCTATAAGAATTCACAAAACAGCATATTAGTACCATACTTCATCCTAAGAGGAATTAATATGATTACCTGGCAGTTCCTCATATTTATGATGCAAATAATGTCGAATGCAATACAAGTATGTTCCCATTATTGCTGTATCTTTCATGGAAGCATTTTCCATTTCTTTGTTGTTCCTTATCTGCATTGATTTCTTTTTCTTGTTTACTCAATTCCTCACAAGTTTCATAAACATATTCTTTCCAGAAAAGCCAGAGCCCTTATTAAACGAAAAGAAGCTATCAGTGATGAGAAAACAATTCCAGATGAGAAATCTCATACTTGGAAGAGCTTTATAAAGGGATTACCTCACCAATGTCAATTTTGCGGAAAGGTATTCACTACGAAGTCGAATTTGGCAACACACACGCAAACACATACGGGTGAAAATCGTCATAAGTGCACGGTCTGTGGAAAGGAATACAACTATCGTTATTTGAAAATACATACGTTAATGCACACAGGTGAAAAACCTTACAAGTGTAAACACTGTTCAAAGGGATTTGAAGAGAAATCACGTTTAGCATCACACGTGCGAATACATACAGGTGAAACACCTTACAAATGCAATGTTTGCGGACAGAAATTTAGACTGCGTTCTTATTTGGCAAGACACGTGTTTATTCACAGTACTGAAAAACCTCACACATGCAGAGTTTGTGGTAAAGGTTATATTTTTAATTGTGAATTGGCCGGACACATGTTGAAACATACAGGTGAATACCCCCATGAGTGTGCAGTATGTTCAAAAGGATTTAGAAGGAAATCAGAATTGGCATCACACACCTTAATACACACTGGTGACAGACCTTTCACGTGCCAAGTATGTGGTAGAGAATTTACTAAGAAAAATTACTTGAAGAGGCACATGTTAACACACACAGGTGTAACGCTTCACACTTGCCAATTGTGTGATAAGAGATTTACGCACAAGTCTTCCTTGGAAAGGCACAATTTAACACACACACGTGTAAAGCTTCACACTTGCCAATTGTGTGCTAAGAGATTTACGAAAAGGTCTTACTTACAAACGCACGTGTTGACACACACAGATGAAAAGTCACACACATGCCAAGTGTGTAAAAAGAGATTTCCTAGAACCTCTCTTTTGAAAAGGCACGTGTTATCACACTCTGAAAAAAATCAAACATGCAAAGTTTGTGGTAGAAAATATGCTAATAAAACACAATTGGAAATGCATATTTTGACACATACGTGGAAGGGGACTTATGAAAAACGTCAGCTTTTTCTAACGGCTTGATACACACCAATGAAACACGTCACGTGCAAAAGAGTGCCAAATGGGATGTCTTCCAATTTCATGTTCCGTAATGCGCGTCGTGTGAAAGTGACTCTGTGTCTCTAGCTTGTCATATATAAGAAATTGAATATTAGTACGTGTATATACAATACTGGTAATATTTCGTTTTAAATTTTGATAAGTGATATGTTTTCAGGCCTGAGTATCATTATTTCTTATTTCAAAACAACATCTTAAAATTATGCAAGTTAGTCAAATTCATGGCACTGAATGAGACGAAAAAGAATATTTAATCTGTACATACATCTATACCGGGAAGAATGCCAGTGATATAATATACTTACAATAAGTTCTGAATACTTGCAAGCGCACTGAAGTCGTCTTAACCTGTTCACCACTAATTTTAAGACACAAATACAAACGTCGGTTTCATGTGAAGTACCTGCACACATTTTACGGGGAATAAATGATATCACATCCATTATAGGTCATTAGGTGGTAATTATCCCGAAACTTCGTATTGTAAATACGCACGTTTATCTTCCCCATAACTAGAAATCGCATGGTTTTAAGTCAGGGATCAGAAAAGAACCAAGCTACCTACTAATCTATATTGCAAGATCTGTGTTCTAGAACCTTTCCCTATTTCTCCCTGGATAAACCATGCATACGCTCATTTTAACCGTAAAATTAGTGGTCGACTAGCCCACTTTAGCCTCACACATGCCTTTATTATTATATAAACATAAATTTCATCAACTTGTAGAGCATTTAAACTAAATTATTTTATGTAATCCTTATACATACTGACTTCTTATATGTTGTTCACTGTTCTTCCTTTGTCGTCGTCTTCTTTGTTTAGAGTAGTTGATAGATGCACCAGACTTCAAAGTCCTCGTGTTCTGAGATTGCATAGACCTTATATCCCTCCTTGATTTAAATAAAAAAATTTAAATCGAAGGGACCAAAAACTGTTTTTGAATTTTCGGCTCCGTCATGATTATTACGTAAATACAGCTTACCTCAAATTCAACATAGCGTGCAGGGAATGCAGCTATATAACCATTATTATACATTTCATATTCATTATTACCTTTTCTAACAAAACTAATTTCTTAATTAAATGCAATGTATAGACATTTACAAAAACAAAGAAAACATATAAACAATCAATGTAAATAAATGAGAAACCTAAGATATTACTGATTACTGTAATTAAGATTTAGTTCAATTTTAGGAAGTACACATCTTCAATATGATTGTTCAATTTTCTTTATAAAAGTGCAGAACATGAGTTACAAAGTTTTACGTCCGACGATTCTGTCGGCTGCGCTAAAGGATACGGTGATGATGAAGAATGAATGAAAAAAATGGGAGGAAAGGGGAGAACTCCCAGAAAGCCTATGCTGATGGTGTTTGTCTACTACAAAGCTCACTTGGTAGAATCTGGGATCGAATCAAGGGCCCAAGTACAAGATGCGATCGTTCTATCACTAAGTCACCAGAATAAAAAATGTTTATTCTCTCTCTCTCTCTCTCTCTCTCTATATATATATATATATATATATATATATATATATATATATATATACACTTGTATATTGGAGCAGATATGAAAAACATGAAAAATTTTCATTTAAGTGTGCTTTCAAATTGGTATTTAACTCGAAAATTATTAATAAGTTTAGTTGATTTACAGTTTATCCCTTTGAGAAACCTGTCTACATGAGACCTATACGTCCTGATTAACATAGATTCAAACCACATGAGCTTCTACCGGTAATCGAGACCTGTTCTCATTACAAGAATGTTAACTTTCCTTATATTAACGTCTTCTTATGTATTTGATGGACTTGGCGAATAAATGTGACTGAGTTTTGAAACGTTACTCTTCAGCTAATATTTCTTTCTTCAAGGATTTAAATTAGACATCTATGATTTTAAAATACATGATTATATATTCAAAGAAAATAAATAAAACAACTTACTATACTCAGGCTCAAACTCGGAAGTGAAGCGTGTATTTAACTAGTTTAAATAGTAAAAAGTAAAAAAGGAAAACTAAAAAACAAAACACTCAAGGATAGGTTGGAATCAAAAACCATTTCTTCAGTTTTATGACTAAGACATTTAGGTTGATATGTGCGAAAGTATTATTTTCTATACCAAATTTCAACTCCAGTCTCGCAGCTAGTTGCAACAAGTGAAACAGGGTACTAGGAATCGACACAAATGAATCTTTGCCTCAACCTAAAAATGATTTTTGTAATGACATTTATTGTATTTCTGTTGTGTTTTTTTTTTTTTTTTTTTTTTTTTGTTATTTTGTTATAGGAATCAAATTAATTAAGCATGACTCAGCTCGAAAGCTTGCTTTTTTCTAGCAATTTTTAGCTATGATTTCAATCACTTTTTCTCGTTAAGTATTGGCAAAACTAATGTATCCGTGGTTTCGCAGTATAAACAAGTGAGTTCGACAGTGTCCGTTTCGGCGAGTAACTTATGTGTTGTGGTGCACTTTAATGAAGAGAGGAGTGGGATTTCCTTTTTCACCTACACTACAATTACACTTTCTTTTACATTTACAGTACATCATTCCCCTTCTCTTTTATAATCTTTCCTTTTTCATTTTACACTTCTCACGTCTCTTCAAGTTTTTGCCCTGTTCAACTTCGCTTTCAGCTCTCATTCACTGTTTGGATTTCCTTTCCGATTTTGAACTTTTCCTGATTTTGACCTTTTACCTGATTGTGTCCTTTCTTAACAGTTGTGTCCTGTATTTTATTCAATGTTGTTCCTGAATCATAAATACTCTGGGGGACCCGGACAAATCCACCAAATGACAAACCTGCCAATTACCAAATGCGCCAAACGCGAAAATGGCCAAATGTGCCAATTGTGAAAATGGACAAATCAGCCAATGGACAAATCTGCCAATTACCAAATCTGCCAAACGCAAAAATGACTAAATGCGCCAACCGCGAGAATGGACAAATCCGCCAATTACCAAACCTGCCAATTACCAAATCTGCCAATTGCCAAATCTGCCAAACGCGAAAACTACCGCGCCAATCATAAGAATGGACAAATCAGCCAATTACCAAATCTGCCAAACGGAAAAAACCCAACTCTGTTTGTATTATCATCAAATAACTGGATAATCTAGTAAAAATCATACAGAAAGAAAGTATTTACGAATATCAAGCAAGAAACTAAGAGTAATTAATAGAAAGTAATCAAATCATCGCCCACATATTTGAGAGTTTGAACGAGGTAACCATTTACAATAACATTACCGTTTACTTAGTGGGAGAGACTGGGGCTGGTTGACGAACTGCATTTAACTTCTTCATTAGTTAACATAATGAGTTGTTGCTGTTGTCATAAAAGAGCGATCTATGGATGCAGATGCCACCTTCATATGGAATTTCTAACTTGCGGATTATGTCGTCTATTAGATAAAGAGTGTTTTTGCCAGTCTGAAGTATTTTTTCAGTTCGTCATATCACAGAATCGTCACTACTTGGAGTACAGAGATAAGTAATATAGCATTAGTTAGATCCGAACTTTGTTTTTATGGATATTTAATCAATAAAACGTAAATGCCAAACCAAAGCTAAGTAATTACGACTTTATTGCACAACATGGGCTTGGGGTTAGTTGGCGTATAGCATTTGGGGTTGGTTTGCAAGTGCGCCAAACAACCTCGTGTGAAATTTTGTTTCATTTTACTTTTATTGTTACATTGTTTGTTTTATTGTTATGTAGTTTACAGTTCTACTGATATTTTACTTCGATGTTATAGAATAGCATGCACGTATTGGATTACTGTCAGAATTTAGAAATCGAGATACGACTGTATGCCGGACCCTGAATTTTCTGGATAGGCCTAATTCTCAGGATCAAGAATATTTTGTATGTGTTCTTTAGTTACAAAAATAAAAGCCTAGCTATTGCTTTTTCTTTCTTTATGGAAAGTAGGAAATAAACTGCATTTCTCGATAATTCAGCTAAAACATATCTTAGTTTCTCTTAGCTACTTTGTGAACAGCGGGAAATAAACTACATTTTTTGATAGTTCGGTTATTTTATTTACATTTTGAAATAATATGAAGAATTAACCTACACCAAATATTAAAACGAATGTGATTTGATAATCTTGTAGCTTTCAATGTCATGACAACCAAGCTAGAATGAAAGAAAGAAGTTTTCATATTTCATAATGCTGATTCTTTTAAATCTTGTGAATAAAAGTCATTTCAAACTTCAAAGAGCCTACTTCATTGCAATATATATATAATGGAATTTAGAAAAATAACGGTTATTTCTAATAAATCCATTTTTGTGTGTGTTTTGCTATATTTGAAAAGTATGCCAACTATTCTCACAATATTAGCCAACCAGCCCCTTAGTAGGGATCGGTTGGCATACTCCGTTTTAAAGAAAGAAAAAATATTTCTCGAAAACTGTAAGCAACAAAACAGAAACAAAAATTGAATTTATTAGAGGAAACATTGGTCTGTCCGTACACATCCATTACGTTGCAATACAGTGCACAATCTGCTCATACAAAATAAAGAATGAAAAGTTCGCCAATCAGCCCCGGTTTCCCCTATATGGTTAAAAAGTTGGTTATTTTGTGAAGACTGGAGAGACATATGATATAAAAGTTCAATAAATCGTACATGCTCTAACGCAATGAGAGATAATTTGCTTGTAATTATGTGTTTATTTTGATTAATTTATAACTGTTAAAAATAAATGTTCATGTTATTTGCTGAAGTAATTGCACCCTTTCTGCTCTGAGGTTATATTTTGCGGGCGCCCGACTTATTGGACATTACCATATATACATGTTACAGTTGGCAAAATACTTCTTAAAATGACGTAGTTGCGAGAAATTTTTAAAGCGATCGTTGCTTGTTTTCGTACTTTTGACACTTGTCCAACAGTTTTTTATAGTTGCGATTACCACATATTCTCCTAATTTCACGACTTTTAGCAGTATTGCAAACTTTAACATTCATTATCATATCTCCTAAACGGTGTAAAATATCAAATTGCTGTAAACGGCATTATGATCATTAAATATTTTTGAAAATAATCCACGTAATTAGATTATACTTATCTCAGCTCTTTTTCGAAATAAAGCCCTTTGCAAGAAGTCAAATTTTGAATTCCTTGTAGCTTTTTTCTTCTGTTTGATAGAAATACACCATATGCTGATTATAGTATTCGACACTAAGGTGCTTTCGATGTGCGATGCATCATCCGACTCACTTGCGTCATTACTGTTGTAGAGTCCTTCAGTGTTAGGAAGTTTCTGGATTTTTGTGATATTATAGCATAATTATTTTGCAACACTGAACAATAAAAGTTGTATTGTTTGTTTTCGGTTTGTATGTAGAGTTAAAATTTGTAGTAACTTAAGGTCTTGCTTTTCAAAAAATACAACTTTGTGTTGAGTTGGCAACACTTTTCATCGGTGATATTAACCAATACGTGGCTAGGTGTCACCGTTCTTACAGTTGCCTTATGCAAGGTTTCGCTTCCCTCCCTCTTTTAGTTTTTGTCATCACGGTTGGACATAAATGAAGCACCCTATATATATATATATATATATATATATATGCGAAATGGTGTCTAGTAGTAAAGCAGAAGGAGACCCGCACGCTGGGAATTAGTCGATGACGTATGGAACCGGCCGGGCTAGCCATTTATGTCCTACCGGTACCTTCTAGTGGTGCAGACTGGTAACTTCCCGTCCACGGTGAAACTTACAGGTTTCCCTAACGATAGGATGGCCAACAGGGAGGGCTATCACCAATATGCCTGGTCGACACGATATTTTTTGCCAAATACCTCCAACCTGTTAACAATCATGATAGGACACAATAAGCCAAGATCCTCATTTTCTGGAAGCCGAATTGTGTCTGGGCAAGGCAATGTTCAAAATCACATGCAGGCAGATGGTGCTAAGAATTCCCGGAAATACGGACTAGGTTGCCACTTAAAACTGACCATGGCTACATACAATGAAAATACCTGGCTTCAGAAGCAAGATTCCAGGAGCTGGAAGAAGAGCTACAGAAAATCAACTGGGACATCGTCGGATTGAGCGAAGTAAGAAGGAAAGGGGAAGAATTAATCGAACTGAAGAAGAGAGGATCAGAATGTGGTAAGACCGGCAGAGTAGGATTTCTTATCAACGAAAAATTGAAAAACAAGGTCCTTGAGGTAGATAGTATATCTATTCGAGTTGCAAGGCTTGTAGTCAAACTCTCCCAGAGATATACATTACAAGTGATTCAAGTGTATGCACCTACCACAAACCATTCGGAAGAGGAAGTGGAAATGGAAGATAGGCTGTTGTGGAAGAGTTGGAAAGACCTTCATCCAGCAGTGTACTGACAATGGTTGACTATGATTATATATGTATATATCCAGTGAAACTTGTTGAAACCGGAACTTGAATAAAACCGAAATCTGTCTATAACAGAAACTCCTCACAGTCCTTATCGCTGTTATTCCTTCGAGTAAAATTCGTTTCCATCGCCTTCCGTTTTATACAAGTTTCACTATATATATCTATATCTATTTATCTATCTATCTATCTATCTATCTATCTATATATATATATATATATATATGTGTGTGTGTGTGTGTGTGTGTATAGTGAATATATATGAGCTAAAATGCTAAATTCTTCGCACAGTATGACGAAGTTTGTGAAAAATATTCGAATCCCCCAACTCCCCATATAATGCTCAATTCAACGATTGATTACCCGGTTTATCTCCACTGAATCTATTCTTTGTTCGTGTCATACTCACTGTGACTTTTCATTTTTAACTCACCTTCACTTGCCATACCGGTGGGAGCTATATTTTACGGTAATGGCATTGGGAGTCACCATTCATCTCCGTGACCCCGAAATCTAAGAATTCGACACTAATACCAGTCATTTTCGATTATTTGCATATGTCATCCCCCTGTGACCCTCTTGGGGATGATAGATGTATCTCACCACTACAACTTTTTTCCTGGCTATAAGTAATATGTGCACCAAGTTTCGTTAAAATTGCTCCGCACGTTCCAGAGTTATGCTAGGCAATATCTAGATACATACAGACACACCTACATACATTATTTTTTACATATAACTCTCCTGTGACCCTCCTAGGGATGAAAAGGACATCTTTCGTACATAATGTTTGTTTCCTCGATGTAAGTAATACGTGTACCAAGTTTGGTTGAAATTGCTCAAGGCGTTCCAGAGTTACGCTAGAACATATACACCCATTCACATACGATCTACATACGCTTATATATACGTCTTTTTTATATGCAGTATATCCACATTTATCCAGACTATCTGGAACGAATGGCAATCTGGAAAATCGAAAATCCGAATAATCCTGATAATATGGATAATAAGAAAAATAAATCCTGAGTTAATTCACTTCAACGTCTTGTGAGTAAAGCTTTCTAAAACTCGATAAGAAGCATTTTATGTACAGTATTACAATAATTTATTGTGAAATCTATACACGAACTGAACATTTAATCAAAACAAAAAGAAAATGTTTGTCGTACTTTTGGTTACGTTCTTGTTACTAGTTAAAAATTATTATCTATGGAAACATTCAATTTTAAAAAGTTTCTACAAATCCGGTTTGGATTATCCGGAGATACGGGTGAACAAGAGCCGGATAAACGAGGTTGTACTGTACGCAAATTGAAAATATCAAACTTGTTAGGGCATTATATATACAAAAAGGATGTATGTATGTATTATAACATTAAAGGATATCTCATTTATCATTAGTTAAAACATATATAACTTTCTAAGTAAACCTCGTACAAAGGCAGCTCTGAGAAATTTCTGTTTGCAAACAGACAAAAGTGTATATATGTGTGTGTGTCTTTGCTACGCAGAAACTCCTTTCGCTTTTACAAATATGGTTATAAAATTTACTCCCTCTGCATTCCTAACCAGAGGGCTTCATGGCTTTTTTTTAACTATTACGTTATCCATCACGTGGCGTTGGTGGCGGAGAGCATTGGAGTAAGAAGGGACTGGCAACAGTGAATGGAGTCTAAGGCGAACGACGGTGAAATAAGTTGGTAAAAAACTTCGTAAATGTATCGATAAAAGAAGTTCTTCAGAATATTATTTCTAACGAATAATGAATTTAAAGTGAAATTCATCGAATACCATGAAGGTTACTAACAGTGCAACATCTCTTAACTGAAAACAAGTTGGACACGGACAATAGGACGGATAAGTAAAACAAAGGGTTTTTCCCTCTAAGAAGATTACTTAATCATGAATCGCGGAAAAGAAAAACAGGGCCTACTACGATAAAACACAAATAATTACACAAGTGTTAACAATGTTTAGTTGAATTATATATATAAATTTCTAGATACGCATGATATCGTGCGTTTTCTTTGATCTCCTGTATGCATAAAAATGAAGCGTTTGAAGTAAACTAGTAACTCTATGTTTCGTTCACAAGTGTAATTAAAATCTAGCGTTAACTTTGTAACTACAGCTTAATATTGTGCCCTTACACTGGGCTACACGAGCACATTCTAGTTTCCGAATTCTGCGTAAGTAGGTTAAATGGTTGAGACAGGTTAATTTTGTGGGTACCACTAGATGCATCTGTGCACGGGTACGGTACGCAATAAAGACGGTATTATTGCATGGTGGATCCGGCGGGGAATAGCTGGGGGGACCCGCAAATTAAGCAATAGTGCAAGGCTATTATGCCGGTTATGTTCGTAACCACTGAAGTCAAAATAATTACCAAAACAAAAGCACTGCATTATCACTCACACAACCTCCTACATTTTATTAGTAAAGTAGCGGAATGCATCAAAGTGTAATAATCGAAATACCGCTCCAAAATGGCTTTCGCAAACAGGAACGAGCTAGCACTGAACCCAGCACCGCCACAGTATGTATGCCATAACTCTCGAATGCCTCGAGCAATTTCAACCAAACTTGGTACAAGTATTACTTACAACGAGGAAACAAACAGCATGCGAGAAATATACCCTTTCATCCCTAGGAGGGTCACAGGAGGATGATATGTAAAAAAAATAATGTATGTAGGTGTGTCTGTATGTATCTATATATTGTCTAGCATAACTCTGGAACGCCGGAGCAGTTTTAACGAAATTTGTTACACATATTACTTATAACCAGGAAAAAATGCGGTATGGGTGAGATACGCCTATCATCCCCAAGAGGGTCACAGGGGGATGACATATAATCGGAAATGACTGATATTAGTGTCGAATTCTTAGCATTCGGGGCCACGGAGATAAATGGTGACAATCCAGATAGCGTTTCAATCTCAGTGGAGGCCAGATACCCCTACCATCCCTAGGGGATCACAGGAAGAATGACGTGCAAATTACCGAAAATGAGCGATATTTCTGGAAACCATGGTTTTCGGGGTTGTGAAGATGAATGATGCCATTAACAAGGGCGTTTCTCTCCACATGTGGCTAAGATACCCCTATCAATTCTTCGGAGTCACATGAGTGATGCAGTAGCGTAGCGTTTACTTTCGCTATGGGTAGACAGCACAGGCGCACCCACGGGGGAGGAGTCAACCGGGTTCCGACATCCCCAAAACTTCTTGAGTCAATATACTTTTATTCCCTTTCTTAATAAAACTGTACTTGTTTAGTAAAGAAATTATTGATGTAGCATAAAAATTTGATCTTACATATCATCTGTACTATTTCTCTTATAAAAACAATGTAGTTCCATATTTTTTTCTGAAAATATAGATGAAAGTACTTTACAATTACTTGTCGAATACAGAATAATATCCGTTCAATACTACATAGACGTAGTGGCTTGGATCCCCCCAAATCCTGGACCCCTCCAGTTAGGAATTGTCTGCTGGGCAGACCTTTTAGTCAATCTCGGACCTGTGGAACACTTTCTAGATAAATGTGGAGTTAGGCTATAGGTGGCTTTTTTTTGTCAAAAAGTTAGGGGGCAATGGTAGGGCCATGTCTTATACAGCCTCGGTGCTGGAAAGGAATATGAAACTCCTGACCAAATTTCGCTATAAACTGATTTTTGCGAGGTTGCACTACGTATATAACATGGAGGCTTAATTTTCATCAACAAAGCCCTTAACGATTAAATCAAACAAGCATACTGATATTAATTCATTCTGAACAATCTCAGTATATACAGTACATTGGATACGTTAAATTGAATTAATAATTTACTTCCTATGTATAATCTTCTTACTTGCTTAGTCTTTGTAAAGTGTGATCTCTGATTCAAAAAATAAGTTCAGAAATTGGCTATGTTTTAAACCTGATACTAATTTTCATACGACAACTTAGCATGCCATTTAATAACAACTGGTGCAATAAATCTATATCTAATCATTTAGTTTTCACATAATACATAATTAATGTACGTATCCAAATTCACGCAAAGTTGACTAACGATTTTAAAAGCAACAACAGAACAGCAGACTATAAAACGTCTTGCGCTCGCTTTTGCCTTTCGCAGTGTTGACACACTCTGATATTGCGATTAAAAAGAAGCCGAAGGTAGATCATGGAAGATTTATATGAATTACTGGTATTCATAAAACTTTCAGCAATTGTTCCGGTAGTTATTAATTTAGTTTCTTTTTCTTCTATTTCTTGAAATTTTCTTTGAAATATGATTGAATATCTAAAAAGAAGAGGAAAAATTGTGTTGGATTTACAATAGTACAATTACGCTGAGTATGGTATCACTGTAGCTGAAACATGTCTCATTGCCAGGTTCTTTCAGCGAGCGAGAACCCAACACAGCCACATGCGCGCGCAACTTTCAAGTAGAAGCTCCACTGACTTGTTCCGCCGCGTTGAGACAGATTTCTTCATGTCTCTCTGTGGCCTGTTTGATGGAGACAGAAGTTTAATTCCCCAGTTTTGAAAAATAAAATTATTAACAAATTTGATTCTACCACTATTGCTATTAACCAAGCTATCACGGACCCTATTATTTCTATATTTTTCTACAACATGAAATGTATATTGATTCTTATTAATTATGAAATTCTAAAACTATGTTCTTTTAATTTGAAAGGGTAGACAATGTCTCAGTGTCTCATAGCACACTACGCTACTGGAGTGATGACATGTATAGTCGGGATGAACCGTGTAATCAATTATTAAAATGTATATTGTTAGGGTAGTTGGGAGTTCAAATATTTTTATAAACCTGATCTCCCCGTTCGAAAGACGGGCATTTCAGCTTGTTTAACCAATAAAATAAAAACCAGGGACATACACAGGCAATTGGTTCTGGTGGTCCGGACTCAGCTCCCCCCAAAAACTGCTTTTCTGTAACTTTAGTCTAATTTTAGGGGCGATTTACAAATTTTAAAATTCTTTATCCTCAAATTGAAATTGCACACCCCCCTCTAGAAAGAAATTTCTGCATATGCGCCTGATACCAACAGTAGAGTGAAAGTGGGTTGGATTGATTGTAACTACCGTTTTAAGAGTGAATCGTGCAATTAAATAGTGATATTGATTAAGCTCAATTTAGGTGACAATCATTTTCTCCTCTGCATTAATCGGCATCAGAGTGGATAAATTTCAAAATAAATTCCAGCGAAAAATTGTATGGGTGCTGAACGCCTATCAACAATCCTCTGTAAATGTTTGATCCAGAAGCACCCATCTAATTAGTTAATTATTAGTGTTCAGCGTTTCTTTCCAGCACCGAGGCTATATGCAACTTGGCCCTACAGTTTGAGATGGGATCCGAACCACCGCAATGCGCTTAAACTTAAAACTTCTCCCACTTGGAATCGATCCCGGGACTCCTGTGTAACAGATATCTCCTGGGCACTAGACCTGTCTCAAATCCAGTCTCATGTGTAAATTTGCGCTTATCCTAGACATTTTTGTCTGATTATCAAATGAAAACCACCGGTTAAATTGAAAATTAAGTATATGTAGACAGTTACTGTAAGCAATAATGAAAGTGAATGTTTAATTTTATAGCTGACAATTCTTTGCATCTCCTTAACATACACGACAATATATTCAAAGAATATTTCTAATGTTAAATAAACACCTGTAGACCTTGTAAACATATTTTATATTTAACTCAATAGTCGCAACAAGTTACAACACTTTTTAGTAAAAACACTGAATAAGATGTAAAGTTTCAATACTATAAAAGATCTTCATGAAGATACTATTATAGTATTGAAACGTTACCTCTTATACAGTATTTTTACTAGAAAGTGTTGTACCTTGTCACGACCCTGCTATGATCCAAGCTCCCACCAAGTGCGCCTTGTGGAAAAAGATCGTGTAGTTTTTTCTAGTTATTTCCGGCTCCTCCCACTTTCTTCATTTCACCTTAGCGTCTTTTTTCTTAAATTTGTTACATAATCACTGGAAAAAAATCAAAATGTTGTTTCTACTCTTTCTACATCTCGTGGTGTAGACCAATGTTGTGGTTGCAATGAGGTACCTAAAAGAATACCAAAAGCGATTCTACTAATGTAATGTCGTATAATGCATTGCCCTTCTTCCTAAGATGCCTCTATTGACATGTAATGGGTTCTAATAACTTTATCAAGAACGTGGTATGTATAAGCTTTAATGTATGACATTTTAACGAACAATCGTAAGACATTATAATATACATGCCATTAAATGTGTTATTGTGACTCTATATTATGTTTGCAATTGTATAAAAAAGTACATTTTTATCTAAAAGAAGGTGACTGAATGAGAAATGGAAGAAGAATACATGTTGATTTCTAAGTTACGACTACTTACTCTATAAATTTATACTTTATTCTCAGGTTATCGAAATGACTAATGAAAAATATATAACTACAGTAGTTATGTAAATCAAAGAAATATGAGTCGAAATGTTAAGTTTTGTGTAAATAAATTTATAGTTATAAATACATTTATAAATAAATTTATAAGTACAGATAAAAGAACATGCCATACACATCGTTATTTTAGAACACCTAACCTATTCATTGAAAACCATAAAGTGAAAATTGTATGTAAGAGAATAACACTTACACAAATAATAAGAGAATATATATACTCTATATATGCTGTATTATAAGTAGGCAATTTGTGATACTTTTATTGAAGTTATAACATTTGTACCAAAAGACCAAACTGAACCCCATGAATATAATATAATGAAAGAAATACTAGAGAATATGAAGATAAATATGTGAGTAATTTATTAGCTTATTGTATATTATTTAATCTTAAAAAGAATGTAAATGTATGTCGAGGTAATATTATCTTGTAAAGGACAAACTGCGTTTCTTTACTAATATGACCGCAAAGGTAGTAACCGTAGCAAATAATGTTGGAATATTGTTGTTGTCTTTGGAGAAGCAGTTTATTTCCTTTCTTTATTTATTTTGTTTATTCAGTTATGAGTATTTCAAATTTGAAGCTACCGACGAAGTGCCTGTGGTGCACAATCATGTAAGTAGCCAACTATGAGAGGGATACACTTTACACAAAATCTCTTTCAGTTTTCAAAGGGCCTGTGACACATCCATAAGTTGTCTGGCCCACAACAATCGATTTTGATGAAACTTGGTAGACTAATAGGACACTTTGCAAAACTAATGTAACTAGCAGGAATTTGTCGAAAAAAACTAGTTTCTGAGATACAGTCGATTCATTAAAGATATCTCGGGAACGGCTCCACGGAAAACAAGCAAACTTTGCAAGCCATAGTAGATACACGATAGCTTTAAAATGAATTAAAACGAATTTTCTGCCCCTGCCCAGAACTGCGCATAATGCACAAGTGATTGTGCGCATACACATATCTCGAAAACGTGAAGACTGTAATATATTTTTCTTTTGCTTAGTTTGAACTACATTACAAGTATAACATAATGCTGGAAAAAACTAGACTCAAAGGTGAGCATTTTCAAACAATTGAGGTGAAATGATGTTCGGGTGGTCTGCTCCCGGACACACGCCTCTAGTTACGCACTTTGTCTGGCTTGTCAGTCATACATTTCCATTACACCTGTGTACAAGTCATATAGTTGACGTTAATAGCCGCCGTATTCGGGGCGTAGTGCTATCAAGTACTGTAAGTCATCAATGTTACCCAACAGTAACATAGTATTAAACGAGGTTAAGGAAACATTATTAGGCTTATAGTCGCGGTCTATTCGAACACATCTGTATGATGCAGGCATCTGTGCTTCAAAGAAACGTGCCAAAATCACAGGTCATAGGGTTTATTCATCTGTAGTTAGTGTGGCCATGAGATGAAACCTTTGGTGTTGTCTCATCTCGTCGCGTGAAACAATCTCGTCGCAAACATGAGATGCTAGTGTCGTCTCGTGTCTTTTTCTCGAAGCCTGTTCCTGGTATCGTGTCGTCTCGTAGAACATTAAGAGAAAACTCGTGATAAAAATGAAGGAAAAGCCGACTATATGCTACCGTTGTGGATCTCTTACGTTAGCCTTTGCTTTATACAACTGGGTAGTATTGCTACGAGACGAAATGAGATATTGGGGCTGTTGCATCTCGTCTCCTTAAAACACTGTCGCGTATCTCGTCTGGAAATGTTTGCTCGTTGCCGTGACGAGCGTGGCAACAATAACTGTATATAGGTAACCCTATGGGCTATGATTTTCGAATATTTGTTTGATGCATAGATGCGTGCATCATACTGATGTGTTCCAATAGACCGTGATCATAGACTTGATAGTGTATCTTTACGCTCTGCGCAGGTGCAGACAATTCGTTTTAATTTCGTTTGAAAGCTATCATGCATCCTCTATGGCTTGCAAAGTTTGCTTGTTCTCGGTGGAGCCGTTTCCGAGATATCACGACAAATGCCATTTTTAATGAATCGAATGGCTCTGAATCGAATCTCAAAAACTACAGCTTTTTCGACAAATTCCTGCTAGTTAGATTAGTTTTGCAAAGTGTCCTATTAATCTACCAAGTTTTATCAAAATCGGGGGTTGTGGCAAAGACCTTATGTGTCACAGGCCCTTTAAAAGTAGTGGAAGAAATAATAAAGAAAGGACTTGAACCATATAAATATTGTTACTTTACTATATCAACAAAAACGAACTTACAACTGTGCTGACGACCTTTACGGGTATAAAGATTTCACATGTTTGGCTGGACCTCCCGTAGAATTTGTGTGAAACACCATGAAATCTACGAGCAGCCCTGTCTATGACTGACCTAATTCATTAAGCGGATGTCAGCTTCTTTTTTATATTTTCGAAATAAACCAATATATGTATTCCTTATTATAAGTAGAAGAATGCAGTTGGTAGTAAGTTAATAATAAAAAGTCTTCAATAAGAAGCTATAATGTTTAACAGAAAATTGATAAGGAAAGTAAGAAGAAACGCAATTATTATAGCAATAATAACATCGTTAATAAGTAAGCAATAGTTAGTATAATCATGACTTGTTTACAAACACGAACCTTAAGATCTTTTTTGAGTACTCTATTTAGAAAGTTTAGAATATTTAGTTTTTTTTTTTCATATAGTTCACTGAGAGTCAACTTTGTTGGGTTCTTAGATTGTAGGAACTTTGCCCATATTACAGGTAACTTTTGTCCTCTTGATCTGATGTACAGTAGTGAAATTTAAAACGGAAAGTTATAACAGAGGAAATTGTTTTACAACTATACATTTTAGTATTTATTTTTTGTACGATCTTGTACTGAGTGAGAAATTCTAATTTGTAATTGTGAAAGTTGTAATATTTGAAAGAATGTGAAGAAATATTTTTTGATAGACTTGTAAATAATAAATAAAGATAATATTTTAAGTAAACACTTTTGTAATTTTCTTTAAAAACATTCTAAAGTGACGGCTTATATTTTGATGTCCCTATTCAAATTACTCGTCCCGAAAACAGGTTCGGATTCATTTTAACCAATTTGAAAATATTTATTACCAAGACCTTTTAATTAACTTGATTGTTATTACCTACGATTACAACTAGCATGTTCGAAAAAGTGTATGTGTGCCATCTTACGAAAAGACAAGCAAGCTGATAGTTCGCTACTGCCGGGACAATGAATGAAAGCTGTCACTGATTATTGGCAACGAAAGATTCAGCTGTTAGTGCGGCATATTTTTTATAAACTAAACATGTAAACTTCTGCTCGAGCATCTCATTTTATTTGGTTCGATGTGATTTATCGATTTATACATATATAATGTGTTTGACAATGTTATTTTTAAAGGAAGAAAATCAATCAACATTCTGGACTATATCTCATTAACTGAGTAATGTAGTCTTAGAATTGGTGTAATAAAGATATTAATGACAGCGACGACAACTTCTGTATAACTTTGGGGAGGCATTGAAATATGTGTTGTTCAAGGCGACCAGACGTCCCGTTTTAGCCGGGACAGTCCTTTTTCTTCAATCACTGTCCCGTTTTTTTCTGATTCTCAACCGGGACGCCTAAATGTTCCGTTTTAAAGCAAAATGACCCAGGTGTAACGTAATTATTATTAAAAATATAAATGGTGAATACAAATTCAACACACTTCCGTACAACACCATTTGGGAAGGTTCAGCCCTGTCTATAGAACTTCTAAATATTCAAATGAGAATTGAGTGTTCTGTGGTTTAAGTGGGAATTGAGTGTGAATTCTGATTGTTCAAGTAGTTAAAAGTATTGTTGGGTAATACTTACGTTTTTTCTGAGTTATCACTCTTACTTGTATATTTTGTAAATTGAAAACACTACTGGGTCCCAAAATGCAATGGTGTAGTTCCTTGTCACAAATTCGAATAAAGATACCTACATCCAGGGAGGCCAATCCCAAAGATCAGCGCGCATCGTTAATGATGATATACTTCAGTTTCACTTTTATATCAGTAAGTAGCTGTAACAAAGCATCAATTTTCATATCTACGAATAGGATATTTTACTATATGTTCTAGAAAAGTTTACATGGGTTTTTACACGCACGTATGACATTTTGTTTACCTCAATATTGTCAATGGAATGATATATGTCTCGTCATTGGAAGACTGTTAGGACTACGCGTGTCATTCTTGGAAATATATGTCAGTGTTAAGAGAAATCAAGCAACAAAAGGTACAATTCAATTATTAACAGTTAATATTTTTCACTTTAGGAATCTAGTGTTATCACGATCACAAAATTATTTTATGCACTAAGCATACAAGTTACAAATACTAGTTACTAATGTTAATTTACTAATAGATGAAAAGTGAACTCAATTATACTAATTTTCCTTTTATATCAACTAATCTTGGATCATATTTAATCCACATTAAACGTATTAACTACATAAAGAGAAACTTGCTCTGAGAACACTAGTCAACAGTGAAAATGCTTCGGAGATAAAACTAACCAATTCTTACTAATTTTAGGGTGCTGATAGCGAATATGAAATTAGGTTTTAAAGATTGGTTCGAGTTTCAAAGAAATGCATTATCACCCGATGTGCTCTGCTGGGCAAATTAAGGGTTCGTGGCAACACGAGCTGTCTACTTATTTCAATCAACTTCCATTGTTTGACGATTAGTTTCATTGCTATCCTCAGGGACATACGCAGGGGTGGATCCTGAAGGTCTTGACACCCCGACTTGTTTGTAAATTTAATCTAATTTCAGGTGAAATTTCACAAATTTTAATATAATTTAGCTTCAAAATGTATTTGGACCCCCAAAACGGTTAGAGCCCCTCCCGAAATAAATTTCTGCGTAGTGTCTGGCTATCCATATTACTCGCACTTCATCACTAACAAAGAAATATCAACCACTTCACGGTTTAGCTTGTATTGAAGAGTTTGCCAGAAAAACATGTAGTGTAACGTTCCTTTGTAGTTACAATTTGCCATCTCGGACGTATTGGCGAGATATTGGGTGCTGTTCATATTATTATTATTATTATTATTATTAATCTTTCTATGACTATATTAAGCAGAAACATGTCGCGTAAATGTGTTTGCAGTGCAGAACTAATTGTTGTTTTTAACGAAGTGAAGCGAAAAGTGGAATTTCGCTATCATAAAGAAAGCCTATCACTTGTACTTTGGCTGTAAAGTGGGAGATGTGGACAAGAAGTGAGCACCACATATATATGTTGTAATACTTGTTCTACAAATTTGCGGGACTGGCTACACGGAAAAAAGCCATGCGTGCCATTTGTAGTTCCAATGATATGGAGAGAACCGACAGACCATACTTCAAACTGCTATTTTCCTTGAAACGTTTGTCACTGTGCCACACTGAAGAACTAAAGGTTACACAACTTCCTGTACCTTACCTCGATGTTTCACCCGATGAAGAGCAAAAGGCGAACAATATCGACCCACATTGTCAAATTCTGCTGCAGATTCATCGTCTTCCACCGATCCTAACCTCACAAAACCAAAATATCATTATCTGTTCACCATATGATACTCAATCTGAATTAAATTTCCTGGGGTTCTCAAAAAGAGGCGCAGTACTGCTGGCATCCAAACTCAAAAAATGGGGAGCTTAGTCTGAAGTTCTAAAATTGTTCGTGTTTTGAACACGTCAGAATCTCTAAACAGTATTTTCAGTGGAAAGTGACATATTACGTTGTAACAATGTAGGCCTAACTGGTCTTATGAGTAAACTGAACATAGACGATAATCTCGATGAATTGCGGCTATTCTTAGACGCATCAAAACATTCTTCAAATATATTCTGCGTAAACTTCCACAAATTGCTAAAACTAAAATCAAGTAAGAATCCTTATTGACACTCAAATTCGCTAACTCCTCAATGATCCTGAATGTGATGCAGTGTTAGAAAATAAGGAGAGAATTGAATGAGATTCTTTCCTAAAAGTGGTGACGAATGTTTTGGAAAACGAGCGGTCTCAGAACCAGAAGTAGAGGTGCACCTAATACATTCTACCAAGCAATAGAGTGTAATGCAACACCAAAAATACATATATTCCAATCCCACATAGATATTTTCCTAGAAAATTGCGGAGCAGTCATTGATGAACATGGGAAACATTTCTATCAAGTTATATCTATGATAAAAAAAACGATATCAGGGCTACTGGAGCAACTCTGCTCTTGGATTGTTGTTGGAGGAAACATGCCCAATTTAATCCCAATTTCCCCTTTTCTCGCGCAACATACACACACACACACACACATACATACATATATATATATATATATATATATATATATATATATATATATATATATATATATATATATAGGGTGACCGCGTGACTATGTTACAAAATTTAAAGGATGATTCCTGACACGAAAACAAGAAAAAGAGTTCAAAAAAATTTTGTCCAACGTACATAATTTCGGAGCTACAAGTCGCCGAAAGCGTGGGAAAATGACATTCAAAACTCTATAGCTCGACTATGAATGATAGAGCTAATGCGGCATTGTCACATCAAAGACACCGAAGCTGCTGAATTCAAAAATGCTTAGGTCGAGATCATGCAATTCGTGCACAAGGAATTCCCCAAAGTTGCGTAGGGATTCCCGGATAATCTGTCAAGAAAGATGGGTTGAAAAGAACACGGATGAATGCTAGCAATAATGCGTCTCCACTAAGTCGATATCTTGCGTAAGCACAAAATGACAATCAGTTTTATATGTGCGCTCTGTGTTTGCATAACGCGTACTAAATAAAGGTGGGAAAATATGAAAGGAAAATGTGAATAAATTGGTACAAATGGCAAATACATGATATTACGCTGTCCTATCATTAAACAGACGCTTTTAATAAAAGGTAATAATCATGAAACGTACTAAAATGTTGTACAAGCATCACACTAACATTGTTTTCTTCCATGTAGTTTTGTCGTTGAAAGCAAGTGAAACTAAGGAGAAAACCGGGGGATATGGGTGCTTTCTTCCAGTCAGAAATCTTATTTTATTTGATGATACGAGCCGAGGGTACTTTTTGCGAAAGGGGGATTTTTCCGCCATCCCATGTTAATGTGACTACTGCCAGAGAACAACAGTAAAATATAAGTTTATCATTAGCCGTAATGTGCGTTACCCGAACATTGAAAAAGAAAGGAAAAACAATTTATCAGGACTTTTGTTTTAGTCGCTGCTTCCGATGTTTTGCAGGACTGATTCCGATATTTTGTCTAGAATGCTTAACATGTCGTCATATTGTTATCGTTTTAAAGATATTTTGTTTTCACAGACGGTGCTATCACGTGAAGAACGCCACAGTTTGCAGATTCTTCCTTCTGTCGTAGAAAACAATCGAAGGTAAGGAAAGTATAAGACAATCCTACTAGAAGGCGTTGTGGAAGGTGGAAGGTCATTCTTTATGTGTTTTGTTCGTAGCGTACGAGTTCCTTCGTGCAGTTTATGCTTTGCTTGTTCGAATGTGAGGTCAAATGGAGTATTCGATATGAGAACTTGCGGACATGATATTTGTACACGGTCAAGCAAATGGCAACAGTCGAGAAGCTGATAGGTTATTTCGACTGAAGTATCCACAAAGAAGAAATCCAGCCCATACTATGTTTGCCAGACGTTTGGAACGCTTACAAGACACGGGGAATTTACAACCTCAATACTACGACCAAGGAAGACGAAGAACCACAAGGTCTCCGCACTTTGAAGAATAAGTGCTTGATCGTTTCGCCTAAGACCCAACAGTAAGTACCCGGAAAGTAGCACGTGAAAGGGGAGTAGCACAAGATACTGTTTGAAAAGTAGTACACGAGGAACAGTTACACTCCTATCTTCCGCAGAGGGTTCAGGCCTTACGCCCAACTGACTTTCAACCTCGCGTTCGGTTTTGTGAGTGGTTTCTCCAACGCTCTGTAATTGATCCGCAATTTGCTTTCTACGTTCTTTTCACCGACGAAGATTGTTTTACGAAGGGCGAGATATTTAATAGTCACAATAGTCATGTATGGGCAGACGAAAATCCTTATGCAATTGTGGAAAGAGGCCACCAAGACTGATTCGCAATAAATATGTGGATGGGTATTGTCAGTGATCAGATAATAGGTCCATATTTACTACCACCACGATTAACTGCACCAGTGTATACGAAGTTCCTGCAAGACATACTTCCAGAGTTATTAGAGGATGCCCCTCTCGGTGTTCTTCAAAGGATGTGGTTTCAACATGATGGCGCCCCAGCCCAATTTTCAACTAGTGCTTGAGAGTATTTGAATCAAACCTTTCGTGACAGATGGATTGGAAGAGGCGGTCCTTGTAATTCACCTAGTAGTAACCGCATGACTTGAGGCCAATTTTCCACCCCCTGGAGCGTGGCGCACGCAGCCGCCGCCAAACTCTTGCGCCCCAGGCGCCCGGCGCGAACTTTGGGGTTACGTGGCCCGGGGTCAATGACCAAGGGGTACATAGGGCCAACCCCTTTTAGATTTGACAGGGCTACCTTGGCCCACCCCCAAAATTTTGGCAGTGATACATAGGACCACCACCCCTTAAATTTTGGTAATTGCAAAATCTAAAAATTTGGTATGGTAGCCTAAGACCACACTATGTACCTCTATCAGTATTGGGTGTCTATGTCGTTCCCTTTCATGGGTAAAAAATTGCAAAAAATTCAAATTTCGGAGGTTTTAACCTAATTTATCCCCTTTTATGAGGTGTTATTACCCTATTTAGTTATATGGGCGTATACAGGGGTCCATTACCTTTCACAAGACATGGGTATATTTGTGCACCCCTTGAAAATTTTGGGAGGGGTACCTTCGCCCACCCCTTCAATTTTAGAAATGCCCAATTTAAACATTTGGTATTATAGTACTGGACCCTAACATGTATTATGATAAATTTGGGTGGTCCACCTCGTTCCCTTTTAGGGGTACCAAATTGCAAAAATATAAACGTAACAAATACGTTATACCACGTGTTTGGTTTTTGGTCGATTTTATCCCCTTTGATGAGGTGTTATTATCCTATATAGTTATATGGTCATGTATAAGAGTCCATTCCCTTTCATAAGGTATGGGTAAATTTTGCACCCCTTTAAAAATTTGGGAGAGGTACCTTGGCCCACCCCTTTAGTTTTCGAAATAATCCATTTTATATATTTGGTATTATAGTATAGGACCCTAATAGAGATTACTATAAATTTGGGTGGTTCACCTCGTTCCCTTTCATGGATAAGAAATTGCCAAATTTTAATACAATCACGTGTTTGGTTTTTAGCTCAATTTATCCCCTTGGATGAGGTCCTATTACCTTATATGGTTATATGGTTATGTATAGGGGTCTATTCCCTATCATATGACATAGGTACATTTGTGCACCCTTTAAAAATTTGGGAGGGGTACCTTGGCCCACCCCTTAAATTTAGGAAATTGCCCAATTTAAACATTTGGTATTATAGTATTGGACCCTAACATGTATTATAAATTTCGGTGGTCCACCTCGTTCCCTTTTAGGGGTACAAAATTGCCAAAATAGAAAAGTAGGCAATACGTTGCACCACGTGTTTGGTATTTAGGCCCAATTTATTTCCTTGGATGATGTCCTATTACCTTATATGGTTATGAATAGGGGTCTATTCCTTATCATAAGACATAGGTACATTTGTGCACCCCATTTAAAAATTTGGGATGGGTACTTTGGCCCACCCCTTTAATTATAGAAATTGCGAATTTTACACATTTGGTATAATAGTATAGGACCCTAATAGATATTACTATAAATTTGGGTGGTCCACCTCGTTCCCTTTCATGGGTACGAAATTGCCAAATTTTAGTACAACCATGTGTATCGTTTTTGACATAATATATTCTCTTGGATGAGGTCCTATTACCTTATATGATTATATGGTCATGTATAGGTGTCCATTTCCTATCATAAGACATAGGTACTTTTGTGCACCCCTTTAAATTTTGGGAGGGGTACTTTGGCCCACCCCTTAAATTTTGGAAATTACCCATTTCATATATTTGGTATTATAGTATAGGACCCTAATACAGATTACTATAAATTTGGATGGTTCACCCCGTTCCCTTTCATGGGTACGAAATTGCCAAATTTTAGTACAACCATGTGTTTCGTTTTTGACATAATTTATTCTCTTGGATGAGGTCCTATTACCTTATATGATTATATGGTCATGTATAGGTATCCATTTCCTATCACAAGACATAGGTACGTTTGTGCACCCCTTTAAAATTTGGGAGGGGTACTTTGGCCCACCCCTTAAATTTTGGAAATTACCCATTTAATATATTTGGTATTATAGTATAGGACCCTAATATAGATTACTATAAATTTGGATGGTTCACCTCGTTCCCTTTCATAGGTACCATTTGCCAAATTTTAGTACAACTACGTGTTTCGTTTCTGACCTAATTTATTCCCTTGGATGAGGTCCTATCACCTTACATGGTTATATGGTCATGTATATTGGTCCATTTCCTATTATAAAACATGGCTACATTGATGCACCTCTTTAAATTTTGGGGAGGCCAATATTTTAATTTTTTGAAATTTTCCAGTTTAAGCATTCGGTATTATAGTAGAGGACATCATGTATCATGATAAATTTGGGTGGTCCACCTTGTTCCCTTTCATTAGTAAAAAAATGCCAAAATATAAACATAAGCAATATGTTGTACCACGTGTTTTGTTTTTGGCCCAATTTCTCCCCTTTGACGATGTTCTATTACCGTATATTGTTATGTATATAGGTTCATTTCCTATCATAAGACATGGGTACATTGATGCTCCATTCAAAATTGGGAGGAGGTATCTTGGCTCATCCACTCGGTCTTAGAAATTGTTTAATATAAGCATTTAGTATCATAGCACACGTCTTCAATATGTATCACTATAAATTTGAATGGTCCATCTCGTTCTTTTTCATGGGTAAAGAGCTACCAAAAATCAAATTTCGGAGGTTATTGACCCCGTTTGATAAGGATTTAACACGTTATATGGGTACGTACAGAGGCTTATTACTTCATATGTTTGTTCCCTTTTAAATTTGGGAATTATCAAATAACAAAATTCGGTAAACGTTTTCTAGGGCCCGTTGTAGATGACGGTGTTCCTCTTATGGCCAAATACTCGAAAATTTAAAGGTTATTGACCTACTTTTTGATACGGCTTTATTATCGAATAAGTACAGGATTTGTTACTTTTTCATAAGACACAGGTGTATTTGTGTAACAATCTTAAATTTTGGGAGGGGTACGTTTCTTATTGTCATATCAATAATTGGTAATTGTTCTTAAAATTGGATAGTATCTCATTCATTGGGTAAATATTAGTATGATCACGTGATCAGTTATTGACCTATGATGGGATTAGGAGTCCAATACATTGGTACATTTACACTTTGTAGGATAATGTGAGAATTGTCAAATGAAATTGCGTCATTAGTTTTGATTATTCCAGTCTATGGACCAAATATAAACGTAAGCAATACGATGTACCACGTGATTGACCTTGATGAGGTAGTGTACAGGGATTCATTTCCTTTGTTGTGGTACTTCTTAAGTTTGAGTACCCATTTGTAGAAAACAGTTGGTTCTACTCAGGTAAACAATTGACGTACATTATTGACCTTATTGAGCATAATGATATGATTAATTCTAAGACTTAGGTATATCAAGAGAGGTATTCTTTAAATTTTGGAATTATGATAAACAGAATTTTAACATAAGGCGCGAAATTTGAAACAATACTTTGAACTTTAGTCACAGCTCATAGTCTAAAATCATTTGTGGTGATTGATTTGACCTTGAGCTTTAGAATCTGATAGCTAACCTTATTGAATCATATGACTCATTGTCTTAAGGGAATACATGCTACAACCCTGAAATTTAGTCACAAGGTGATGTAATCTGACACTGGCAATGTTATTGTTGATGCAATTTGATTGGTTGATCACTATCTTTCGTGCAATCTGATTGGCTGATCACTATCTTTCGTGCAATCTGATTGGATGATGCTTTTCAAATCCTTGCTGCATTTTGTTTTGTTTTGTTTAACATTTAAAATTTTTTGAAATTTTCGTTTGAAACTTTGGTTTGAAAAATTTTCGTTTGAAATTTTTAGTTTAAAAATTTTTGTTTCGAAAGTTGTTTCAAAATTTTTTTAGTTTGAAAATTTTTGTTTCGAAATTTTTGTTTGAAATTTTTTTTTGAAATTTTTTCAAAATTTTTTGTTTGAAAAATGTTTGTTTAATTTTTTTCTTTGAATTGTTTCCTTTTCTTTTTTTGTTTAAAATTTTTTGTTTCAAAATTTGTTTCAAGATTTTTGTTTAAAAAAATTTTTTCGTTTCAAAATTTTGTTTGAATTTTCTTTCGTTTGAAATTTTTTGGTTGAAATTTTTCGTTTCCAAATTTTTTATTTAAAAGTTTTTCTTCCAAATTTTTTTGGTTCAAGATTTTTGAATTTTTTTTAATTTTGTTTGAAAAATTTTTTCGTTTCAAAATTTTGTTTAAATATTTTTCGTTTGAAATTTTTTGTTTGAATGATTTCGTTTTCAATTTTTTTAAACAAAATTTTGGAAAAAATTTTGAAAGTTTTTCGAAAGTTTTTTTATTTGTAAACTTTTTGTTTGACATCTTTTTAAGATTGTGCACTCATTAGTAAAGAACCGGAACTGTTTAGAACAAAAACCTATGGCAACATTGCTTATCATGGTGCAATACTACACGTCAGAACATGGGGTTGTACTTGAAACGAAAAAACACAATTCATTGTAATGGATCATTTTATTACACTGCACTGATTAATCACATACATCCATACCAGATAAAGGATCTGGATATTGTCGATACAATGTATTTTGAACTTCTTGCACTAGTTTGTCTTTAGCATATAATTTTAATTCAAGCTGAAGTCTTTTAAGGTCTATTGCAATATCAATTGGTGGAAACTCAATGTCCATTTGATCACAAATACACTGTTTATCAATACAGGTATGCACCCACGAACGATGTTGACAACCATCACTATATCTAGATACATGTTGTACAATATGCGTGACACATTTTTCAAAATAGTACTTTTTCAGGAATATACTTGTTTTGTTGCACACTTCCACTGCATGTTTTGCACACTGGAATACGTTAATGAATTTGTTCCATTCCGTTTGTGTTAGATACACCATATTGCGAGGAACATGAAATGTACTCTTTTTACGTAACAGCACCATCTTCTCTTCAAGGACTGTACGTAGCACCACTTCTTGATTTGAGCCTAATGATTTGACTATGGTCACATTTAGCTCATCATGAAAATAATCGTTCATTTGGTCGATTCGTGAACATAATATTTGCCATTCTTCAAAGTTCAGTTGTACACCAAATTGTTTTGCTTTGCTCAATCGAATCACTGGTACAAATGTTCTAGCACTAATACCAATCATCACATGTTTTGTTTGAAATATATTTATTGGATAATAGCTTGCGAAGAGTAATTCTTTATCGTTAGAAGTACATATCTTTCCTACTGAAACGCACTTGCTCAAATGATTTCATGGGCTGACACTGTATTTACTGATTTATAGAACTACGGCTGACGTCATTGGAAAGGAATGTGCTGACGTTTGAATTCATGATTTCATCACAGTTGCTGACCTCATGCTGACAAACCAAATTCATAAATCGCATTCAGCATACAACTACGTCTGATGTCAAAGGAATGTTCTGACGTTTGAATTCATGATTTCATCACAATTGCTGACGAAACTTGCTGTGTACTAAATTCAAATTGATGACTTTGCCCAAAAAATCCTTTGTAACATAAAGATACAGATCCAGTATTTAAGAAACGTAACATTTCTTCTTGTTTTGATGCTTCCATGGGTAAATATCTTGCTGGTAAAATTATATTCTTCTCATTTTCAAGCTTCACTACGATTCTTAATCCAAATTTTGTAGGGATTATTTGGCAACCTAAAATTCTATAAGGTACTTCCTGTTGTAAATCAGTAATCTTGGTAAATGATTTCAACACATCATGTGTGTTTAGAAACTACAGACAAGTAGCCATGATGATGTTATCATGAATACTAACGCGAACGATACTTATATATGATGCAAAACTGATGACGTTGCATTATGATGTTCTGACGTGTACAATTGCACCATGATAAGCAATGCTGCCATAGGTTTTTCTTCCAAACAGTTCCGGTTTTTTACTAATGAGTGCACAATCTTAAAAAAATGTCAAACAAAAACTTTACAAACAAAAAAAATCGAACAAAAAGTTTGATTCAAATTTTCTTTTCCAAAATTTTGTTTAAAAAAATTGGAAACGAAAACTTTCAAACAAAAAATTTCAAACGAAAAACATTTAAACAAAATTTTGAAACGAAAAATTTTTCAAACAAAATTTAAAAAAAATTCAAAAATCTTGAAAAAAAATTTGAAAGAAAAAAATTTAAAAAAATTTGGAAACGAAAAATTTCAACCAAAAAATTTCAAACGAAAAAAAATTCAAACAAAATTTTGAAAAAAAAAATGTTTCAAAAAAAATTTTGAAACAAAAAAATGTATCAAACAAAAATCTTGAAACAAAAAATTTTGAAAAAAAATTTAAACAAAAACGAAGTTGGAATGGAAAAATTTTAAACATTTTCCAAACAAAAAATTTTGAAACAAAAATATCAAAAAAAAATTTCAAAAAAATTTCGAAACAAAATTTTCAAACTAAAAAAATTCAGATCAAAGATTCAAACAAAAATTTTCAAACAAAAAATTTTGAAACAAATTTCGAAACAAAAATTTTGAAACTAAAAACTTCAAACGAAAAAATTTCAAACCGAAGTTTCAAACGAAAATTTCAAAAAATTTCTGTTAAACAAAAAAAAACTAAATGCAGCAAAAATTTGAAAATCATCATCCAATCAGACTGGACGAAAGACATTGATCAGCCAATCAGATTGCACGAAAGATAGTGATCAACCAATCAAATTTCATCAACAATAACATTACCAGTGTCAGATTACATCACCTTGTGACTAAATTTCAGTGTTGTAGCATGTATTCCCTTAAGACTATGAGTAATAAGATTCAATAAGGTTAGCTATCAGATTCTAAAGCTCAAGGTCAAATCAATCACCACAAATGATCTTAGACTATGAGCTGTGACTAAAGTTCAAAGTATTGTTTCAAATTTCGCGCCTTACGTTAAAATTCTGCTTATCACAATTCCAAAATTTAAAGAATACTTCTCTTGATATACCTAAGTCTTAGAATTAATCATATCATTATGCTCAATAAGGTCAATAGTGTCCGTCAATTGTTTAACTGAATAGAACCAACTGTTTTCTACAAGTGGGTACTCAAACTTAAGAAGTACCACAACAAAGGAAATGAATCCCTGTACACTACCTCATCAAGGTCAATCACGTGGTACATGGTATTGCTTACGTTTATATTTTGTTATAATAATCAAAACCAATGACGCAATTACATTTGACAATTCTCAAATTATCCTACAAAATGTAAATATACCAATGTCCTGGACTCCTAATCCCATCATAGGTCAATAACTGAACACGTGATCATACTAATATTTACCCAACGAATGAGATACTATCCAATTTTAAGAACAATTACCAATTATTGATATGACAATAAGAAATGTACCCCTCCCAAAATTTAAGATTGGTACACAAATACACCTGTGTCTTATGAAAAAGTAATAAATCCTGTACTTATTCGATAATAAAGCCGTATCAAAAAGTAGGTCAATAACCTTTAAATTTTGAATATTTGGCCATAAGAGGAACACCATCATCTACAACGGGTCCTAGAAAACGTTTACCGAATTTTATTTGATAATTCCCAAATTTAAAAGTGAACATAAACATATGAAGTAATAAACCTCTGTACATACCCATATAACGTGTTAAATCTTTATCAAACGGGGTCAATAACCTCCGAAATTTTTGGTAGTTTTTTGGTAGTTCTTTACCAATGAAAGGGAATGAGGTGGACCATCCAAAAATATAGTGGTACATATTGAAGACGTGTACTATGATACTAAATGCTTATATTAAACAATTTCTAAAACCGAGTGGATGAGCCAAGATACCTCCTCGCAATTTTGAATGGAGCATCAATGTACCCATGTCTTATGATAGGAAATGAACCTATATACATAACAATATACGGTAATAGAACATCATTAAAGGGAAGAAATTGGGCCAAAAACCAAACACGTGTTACAACATATTGCTTATGTTTATATTTTGGCAATTTTGTACCCCTAATAGGAATGAGGTGGACCACCCAAATTTGTCATGATACATGATGTCCTCTACTATAATACCGAATGCTTAAACTGGTAAATTTCAAAAATTTAAAAGATTGGCCTCCCCTAAATTTAAAGGGGTAATTCAATGTAGCTGTTTTATAATAGGAAATGGACCAATATACATGACCATATAACCATATAAGGTAATAGGACCTCATCCAAGGGAATAAATTAGGTCAAAAACGAAACACGTGGTTGTACTTAAATTTGGCAATTTCGTACCCATGAAAGGGAACGAGGTGAACCATCCAAATTTATAGTAATCTATATTAGGCTTCTATACTATAATACCAAATATATGAAATGGGTAATTTCCAAAATTTAAGGGGTGGGCCAAAGTACCCCTCCCGGGGTGCACAAACGTACCTATGTCTTATGATAGGAAATGGACATATATACATGACCATATAACCATATAAGGTAATAGGACCTCCTCCAAGGGAATAAATTAGGTCAAAAACGAAACACATGGTTGTACTAAAATTTGGCAATTTCGTACCCATGAAAGGGAAGGAGGTGGACCACCCAAATTTATAATAATATATGTTAGGGTCTCATACTAATATACCAAATGTTTAAATTGGGCATTTTCCAAAATTAAAAGGGTGGGCCAAAGTTCTCCTCCCAAATTTTTAAATGGGGTGCACAAATATACCTATGTTTTATGATAAGGAATAGACCTCTATACATAACCATATAACCATATAAGGTAATAGGACCTCATCCAAAGAAATAAATTGGGCCATAAGAACAAACAGGTGGTACAACGTATTGCTTACGTTTCTATTTTGGCAATTTTGTACCCCTAAAAAAGAACGAGGTGGACTACCCAAATTTATCATAATACACGTTAGGGTCCTGTACTATAATACAAAATGTTTAAATTAAGCAATTTCTAAAATTTAAGGAGTGGGCCAAGGTACCCCTCCGAAATTTTTAAAGGGGTGCATAAATGTACCTATGTCTTATGTTAAGGAATAGACCCGTATACATAACCATATAACCATATAAGGTAAAAAGACCTCATCCAAGAGGATAAATTGGGCCAAAAGAACAAACAGGTGGTACAACGTATTGCATACGTTTATATTTTGACAATTTTGTACCCCTAAAAGGGAATGAGGTGGACCACCTAAATTTATCATAATACATATTAGGGTCCTGTATTATAACACCGAATGTCTAAATTGGTCAATTTCCAAAATTTAAGGGGTGAGCCAAGGTACCCCTCCCAAATATTTCAAGGAATGCATTAATATACCCATGTCTTATGAAAGATAATGGACCCCTGTATACGTCCATATAACCATATAGGGTAAAAATACCTCATGAAACGGGATAAATTAGGTCAAAAACCCCCGAAATTTAAATTTTTGGCAATTTTTACCCACAAAAGGGAACAACACAGACACCCAATACTAATAGAGATACATACTATTGTCCTAGGCTATTATACCAAGTTTTTAGATTTTGGCAATTTCGAAAATTTGAAGCGGGTGGTCCTATGTACCCCTGCCAAAATTCAGGGTGTGGACCATGGTACCCCTTCCAAACTTTAGAGAGGGTGGTCCCATGTACCCCAGGTCACTGAACCCCGCCAGGGACCGTGGGTCCTGAGGCAGGGGCCCAGGGGCCAAAAAGTGTCCTCAGGTGGGGCCAATTCTACTATGGTCATGTATAGGGGTCCATTTCCTGTCATAAGACATAGGTACATTGATAAACCCCGGGAGGGGTACCATGGAAAATTCATTTAATTTTGGAAATTTTCCTATTTTAGCATTCGCTATCATAGTACATGACCTCAATATGTATCATGATAAATTTAGGTGGTCCACATCGTTCCCTTTCATGTGTAAAAAAATTGCCAAAATATAAACATAAGCAGTATGTTGTACCACGTGTTTGGTTTTTGGCCCAACTTCTCCCCTTTGATGCGGTCTTATTACCGTATATGGTTACATGGTCATATATATGGGTTCATTTCCTGTCATAAGACATGGGTACATTGATGCAGCCTTTAAAAATTTGGGAGGGGTATCTTGGCTCATCCACTCGGTTTTAGAAATTGTTTAATATAAACATTTGGTATCAAAGTACAGGACTTCAATATGTATCACTATAAATTTGGATGGTCCACATCGTTTCCTTTCATGGGTAGAGAACTACCAAAAATCAAATTTCGGAGGTTATTGACCCTTTTATAAGTATTTAGCACGCTATATGATTTATTACCTTTATATGTTTATGTTTCCTTTTAAATTTGGGAATTATCAAATAAAATTCGGTAAACGTTTTCTAGGACCATTGTAGATGTTGGTGTTCCTCTTATGGTCAAATATTCAAAATTTAAAGGTCATTGACCGGCTTTGTTTTTGAATAACTACCGGATTTATTACTTTTTCATAAGACACAGGTGTATTTGTGTACCAATCTTAAATTTTGGGAGGGGTACATTTCTTATTGTCATACCAATAATTGGTAATTGTTCTTAAAATTGAATAGTATCTCTTTCATTGGGTAAATCATTGTCAAATATGTGTATGATCACGTGTTCAGTTATTGACCTATGATGGGATTAGGAGTCCAGGACATTGGTATATTTAAACTTTGTAGGATAATTTAAGAATTGTCAAATGTAATTGAGTCATTGGTTTTGATTATTATTACCAAATATAAACGTAAGCAATACGATGTACCACGTGATTGACCTTGATGAGGTAGTGTACAGGGATTAATTTCCTTTGTTGTGGTACTTCTTAAGTTTGAGTGCACACTTAAACTGTTGGTTCTACTCAGGTAAACAAATGACGGACATTATAGACCTTATTGAACATATAATAATAGGATTAATTCTAAGACTTAGGTATATCGAGAGAAGTATTCTTTAAATTTGGGAATTGTGATAAAGAGAACTTTAAAATAAGGCGCGAAATTTGAAACAATACTTTGAACTTTCGTCATAGCTCATAGTCTAAGATAATTTGTGGTGATTGATTTGACCTTGAGTTTTAGAAATCTGATAGCTAACCTTATTGAATCTTATTACTCATAGTCTTAAGGGAATACATGCTACAACACTGAAATTTAGTCACAAGGTGATGTAATCTGACACTGGCAAAGTTATTGTTGATGCAATTTGATTGGTTAGTCACTATCTTTCGTGCAATCTGATTGGCTGATCACTATCTTTCGTGCAATCTGATTGGTTGATGAGTTTCAAATTTTTGATGCATTCAGTTTTGTTTTAACATTCAAAAAGTTTTTGAAATTTTTGTTTAAAAGTTTTTGTTTGAAACTTTGGTTTGACATTTTTTCGTTTGATATTCTTATTTTAAATTTTTTTTTTCGAAATTTGAAATTTTTTTCAAAAATTTTTTGAAATTTTTTTGTTTGAAATTTATTTCAAAATTTTTTGTTTGTAATATTTTGTTTCGAATTTTTTGTTGAAAAATTTTTGTTTGAAATTTTTTGTTTAAATTTTTTTCGTTTCAAAACAATTCTTTTGTTTGAAATTTGTTTGTAAATTTATTGTTTGAACATTTTTGTTTGGAAAATTTTGGTTTCAAAATTTTAAGTTTGTGCACTCATTAGTAAAGAACCGGAACTGTTTAGAAGAAAATTTGGTTTGAATTTTTTTGAAAATTTTTGTTTCGAAATTTTTGTTTGAAATTTTTTATTGACATTTTTGTTTCGAAATTTTGGTTTGATATTTTTTGTTTTTGCACTCATTAGTAAAAAACCGGAACTGTTTAGAACAAAAACATCTGGCATCATTGTTTATCATGGTGGAAGAGTACACGTCAGAACATGCAACGTCATCAGTTTTGCATCATATATAAGTATCGTTCGCGTTAGTATTCATGATAACATCGTCATGGCTACTTGTCTGCAGTTTCTAAACACACGTGATGTGATGAAATCATTTTCCAAGATTACTGATTTACAACAGAATATACCTTATAGAATCTTAGCTAGCCAAAAAATCCCTACAAAGTTTGGATTAAGAATTGTAGTGAAGCTTGAAAATGATAAGAATATAATTTTACCAGCAAGATATTTACCCTGGAAGCACCAAAAAGGGAAGAACTGCTGCGTTTCTTAAATACTGGATCTGTATCTTTATGTTAAAAGGATTCTTTGGTCCAAGTCATCAATTTGAATTTAGTACACAGCAAGTTTCGTCAGCAATTGTGATGAAATCATGAATTCAAACGCCAGAACATACCTTTGACATCAGACGTAGTTGTATGCTGAATGCGATCTATGAATTTTGTTTGTCAGCATGACGTCAGCAACTGTGATGAAATCATGAATTCAAACGTCAGCACATTCCTTTCCAATGACGTCAGCCGTAGTTCTATAAATAAGTAAATACAGTGTCATCCCACGAAATCATTTGAGCTAGTGCGTTTCAGGAGGAAAGATGTGTACTTCTAAAGATAAAAAATTACTCTTCGCAAGCTATTGTCCAATAAATATATTTCAAACAAAACATGTGATGATTGGTATCAGTGCTAGAACATTTGAACCTGTAATTCGGTTGGGCAAAGCAGAACAATTTGGTGTACAACTGAACTTTGAAGAATGGCAAATATTATGTTCACGAATCGACCAAATGAATTATTATTTTTATGATGAGCTAAATGTGACCATAGTCAAATCATTAGGCTCAAATCATGAAGTGGTGCTGCGTACAGTCCTCGAAGAGAAGATGGTGCTGTTACGTAAAAAGAGTACATTTCATGTTCCTCGCAATATGGTGTATCTAACGCAAACGGAATGGAACAAATTCATCAACGTATTCCAGTGTGTTAAAAATGCAGTGGAAGTGTGCAATAAAACAAGTATATTCCTGAAAAAGTACTATTTTGAAAAATGTGTCACGCATATTGTACAACATGTATCTAGATATTGTGACGGTTGTCAACATCGTTCATGGGTGCATACCTGTATTGATAAACAGTTTATTTGTGATCAAATGGACATTGAGTTTCCACCAATTGATATTGCAATAGACCTTAAAAGACTTCAACATGAATTAAAAATATACGCTTAAGACAAACTAGTGCAACAAGTTCAAAATACATTGTATTGACAATATTCAGATCCTTTATCTGGTATGGATGTATGTGATTAACCAGTGCAGTGTAATAAAATGATCCATTTCAATGATTTGTGTTTCTCATTTCAAGTACAACCCCATGTTCTGACGTGTACTATTGCACCATGATAAACAATGTTGCCAGAGGTTTCTGTTCTAAACAGTTCCAGTTCTTTACTAATGAGTGTACAAACTTTTGAAAATGTCAAACCAAACTTTGAAAGAAAAATTTCGAAACAAAACTTTTCAAACAAAAAAATTCAAACGAACAAATTTCAAACAAATTTTCTTCTAAGCAGTTCCGGTACTTCACTAAAGAGAGCACAAACATAAGAATTTGAAACCAAAATTTTCCAAACAAAAATTTCGAAATAAAAATGTTCAAACAAAAAATTTTTAAACAAAAACCGAGCAATTTTTTATACTAAAATTTCAAACAAAAAAATTCAGTTTTGAAACAAAAAAAATTAAAAAATTCAAACGAAAAAATTTCAAACAAAATTTTTGAAACAAAAATTTCAAAGCAAAAATTTTCAAAGAAAAAAATTTCAAAAAAAATTTTGAAACAAAAATTTCAAACAAAAAATTTTAAACAAAATTTCGAAACAAATTTTTTAAACTAAAAATTTCAAACGAAAAAATTTTCAAAAAAAATTTGTAAAAAATTTGAAAGAAAAATTTTCAAACTAAAATATTAAACGAAAAAATGTCAAACCAAAGTTTCAAACAAAAAAATTTTGAAACATATTTCGAAAATTTTTTTAAATGTTAAAACAAATAATCATCAGCCAATCAGATTGAACGGAATATAGTGATCAACCAATCAAATTTCATCAACAATAACTTTGCCAGTGTTGTAGCATGTATTCCCTTAAGACTATGAGTCATATGGTTCAATAAGGTTAGCTATGTATCCCTTTACACTACCTCATCAAGGTCAATCACGTGGTACATCCTATTGCTTACGTTTATATTTGGACCATAGGCTGGAATAATCAAAACCAATGACCCAATTTCATTTGACAATTCTCAAGTTATCCTACAAAGATTAAATGTACCAATGTCCTGGACTCCTAATCCCATCATAGGTCAATAACTGATCACGTGAGGGGAACATAAACATATAAAGGTGACAAACCATATAACGTGCTAAATACTTATCAAAGGAGTCAATAACCTCCGAAATTTGATTTTTGGTATTTCTTTACCCATGAAAGGGAACGAGGACCATTAAAATTTATAGTGATACATATTGAAGTCCTGTACTATGATACCAAATGCTTATATTAAACAATTTCTAAGACCGAGTGGATGAGCCAAGATATCCCTCCCAAATTTTTAAAGGGTGCATCAATGTTCCCATGTCTTATGATAGGAAATGAACCCATATATATGACCATATAACCATATGGTAATAAGACCGCATCAAAGGGGAGAAATTGGGCCAAAAACCAAACACGTGGTACAACATATTGCTTATGTTTATATTTTGGCAATTTTTTTTACCCATGAAAGGGAACGATGTGGACCACCTAAATTTATCATGATACATATTGAGGTCATGTACTATGATAGCAAAAGGAAAATTTCCAAAATTTAAGGGATTTTCTATGGTACACCTCCCGGGGAGCATCAATGTACCTATGTCATGATAGGAAATGGACCCCTATACATGACCATATAATCATGTAAGGTAATAGGACCTCATCCTAGGGAATAAATTAGGTCAAAAACGAAACACGTGGTTGTACTAAAATTTGGCAATTTAGTACCCATGAAAGGGAACGAGATGGACCACCCAAATTTATAGTAATATATATTAGGGTCTTATACTATTATACCAAATGTTTAAATTGGGCAATTTCCAAAATTAAATGGGTGGGCCAAGGTACCCCTCCCAAATTTTTAAAGGGGTGCATCAATATACCCATGTCTTATGATAGGGAATAGACCCCTATCCATAACCATATAACCTTATAAGGTAATAGGACCTCATCCAAGAGGATAAATTGGGGCAAAATACCAAACACATGGTACAACGTATTGGTTACGTTTATATTTTGGCAATTTTGTATCCCTAAAAGGGAACGAGGTGGACTACCCAAATTTATCATAATACATGTTAGGGTCCAGTACTATAATACCAAATGTTTTAATTGGGCAATTTCCTAAATTTAAGGGGTGGGCCAAGGTACCCTTCCCAAATTTTTAAAGGGTGCACAAATGTGCCTATGTCTTATGATAGAGAATAGACTCCTATACATAACCATATAACCATATAAGGTAATAGGACCTCATCCAAGGGGATAAATTGAGCCAAAAAACGAACACATGATTATATTAAAATTTGGCAATTTCGTACCCATGAAAGGGAACGTGGTGAACCACCCAAATTTATAGTAATCTCTATTAGGGTCCTATACTATAATACCAAATATATAAAATGGGTAATTTCCAAAACTAAAGGGGTGGGCCAAGGTACCCCTCCGAAATTTTTAAAGGGGTGTACAAATATACCCATATCTTATGAAAGGGAATGCACCCCTATACATGACCATATAACTATATAGGATAATAACACCCCATCAAAGGGGATAAAATCGACCAAAAACCAAACACGTGGTATAACGTATTGCTTACGTTAAATTTTGGCAATTTTGTACCCCTAAAAGGGAACGATGTGGACCACCCAAATTTATCATAATACATATTAGGGTCCTGTACTATAATACCCAATGTTTAAATTTGTCAATTTCCAAAACTAAAGGGGTGGGCCAAGGAACCCCTCTCAAATTTTTAAAGGGGTGCACGAATATACCCATGTCTTATGAAAGGCAATAGACTCCTGTATACGCACATATAAACATACAAGGTAATAGGACCTCATCCAAGGGGATAACTTAGGTCAAAACCTATCACGTGGTATTACGTATTGCTTACGTTTATATTTTGACAATTTGGAACCCCTAAAAGGGAACAAGGTGGACCACCCAAATTTATCATAATACATGTTAGGGTCTAGTACCATAATACCAAATGTTTAAATTGTCAATTTCCAAAATTTAAGGGGAGGGCCAAGGTACCCCTCCCAAAATTTTCAAGGGGTGCACAAATATACCCATGTCTTTTGAAAGGTAATGGACCCCTTTATACGCCCATATAACCATATATTGTAATAACACCTCATCAAAGAGGGTAAATTAGGTTAAAACCTCCGAAATTTGAATTGTTTGCAATTTTTTACCCATGAAAGGGAACGACATAGACACCCAATACTGATAGAGGTACATACTGTGGTCCTAGGCTACCATACTAAATTTTTAGATTTTGCAATTTCCAAAATTTAAGGGGGGTGGTCCTATGTACCACTGCCAAAATATCAAGGGCGAGCCAAGGTACCACTGCTAAAATCTAAAAGGGGGTGGTCCTATGTACCCCTTGGTTATTGACCCCGGGCCACGTAACCCCAAAAATGGGCGCCGGCGTCCGGAGGCGCAAAATTTTGGCGGCGGCGGGCGCCCATTAGGTCATTGATCCCGGGCCACGTAACCCACAAAATGGGCGCCCGGGGAGCAAAATTTTGACGGCGGCGGCGGACACCACGCTCCAGGGGGCGGATAAAATGGCCTCAAGTCATGCGATTACTACTGGCCTGCACGTTCCCCAGGTTTGCTCCACTTGATTTTTCTTGTGGGGTCATGTCAAACACTTGTCTATGAAACGCCTATAGACAACGCAGAAGAACTATTAGCACGAATACTCGCTGCCTGTGATACTATAAGAACAGCTCCTGCGTTGTTACAGCAGATGCGTCAGAACTTACTGCGGCGCTGTAACGCCTGTGTTGAAGTAGAGGCACGCCATGTTCATCACCTACTGTAGGATAATTGGGAGATATGTCTCGTTTACAGGTAATTGATGATGTTCTTGGCTGCATTCAATCCTGCTGCAAAATGTTGATTGAAGACATTATTCCCATTTTTGTGACTTTTGTTTTTAAGAAACAACGTCCTTTGCATTATGGTTGTTTCGCTCAGTTTTGTTTGTTTTCAATGACAACAATACATGGAAGAAAGACTTTAATGGTGTGATCCTTTTACAACATTTTAGTACGTTTCATGACTATTACCTTTTATTAAAAGCGTCTGTTCAATGATAGAACAGCCTAATATCATGTATTTATATTTTGTACCAAATTATTCACATTTTCCTTTTGTTTCCCACTCTTATTTAGTGCGGGTTAAGCAACCACATATGGCATGTATAAAACTGTTTGCCATTTTGTGCTTGTGCGAGATATCGACTTAGTGGAGACGCATTATTGCTAGCAGTTGGGACAGCTATTCATCCGTATCCTTTTCGACCCATCTGTCTTGGCAGATTATTCGGGAATCCCTACGCTCCTTTGGGGAATCCTTTGTGCACGAATTGCATGATCTCGACCTAAGCATTTTTGAATGCAGCAGCTTCGGTGTCTTTGACGTGACCATGCCGCATTAGCTCTATCATTCACCATAGTCGAGTTATAGAGCTTTGAATGTCATTTTCCCACGCTTTCGGCACCTTGTAGCTCCGAAATTATGTACGTTGGACAAAAGGTTATTTGAACTTTTTTCTTGTTTCCGTGTCAGGAATCACCCCTTAAATTTTGTAACATATTCACGCGGTCAACCTGTATATATATGTAATATCAGTATATATATAATCATGATACTATTTGAAAGCTTGTTTTATTCAGAAGAGAATGATGTTTAAGTCATGAACTCAAATAAATAATAGGGCCGCGGTGGTTTAGTGGTAAAGCGTTCACCTCTGGTGCTTGGGGTCCCGGGTTTGATCCTAGCCCCGCCAAGTGAACTTTGTGGTGGACGAACACGATAAGCGTGGGTTTCCTCGGGGTTCTCTCGTTTCCTCCCACTTTCTTCATTCCACCATTTCATTCATTACGCATCATCACCGTCTCCTTTAGCCTTACCGGCATAATCGTGGGACGTAAAACTCAAAGATTTCATTTCATTTCAAATAAATAATACTGTTCGGATTCATTTGATTTTATAGTTAAATTTGGTATTGTCTAGCACAACTGAGAAATATTTTTTTCGTCACAATTATTATAGGTATTACAATGAAACTTGGGACATGTATTACTTATAAACTACAGTAGTTCCTAAAGGTATATTTTATTTGGGTGTCTTTAGTCGGGACCGTACCACGAGGTGCTACATTTGAAAAAAAAAAGAGACTTTTGGACTGTAAATTCCCAATTTTACCTTGAATTTCCTTCTTCTTATACATTATGTACACATGCGCATAGTACCATTTGCGAGCTTGGTTTATTCTGAAGTTAATGGCATATGAACCAAGATAATCGGATGAACAGAATTGAAGCAATAGCTACTTAAGTGAAAAACCAATAGAAAATTCAAGAATCTAAGTGTCAACACTACATAACACACATTTCTATCGATTACATTTAAACTCGAACCAATTCATCATTTTAATTTTTATTTTCGTATTCAGCATCCTCATTTGCATAAGAAAATGTGCTTTACTTTTCCGAAGCATTAAAATAGTTAAAATTTGTTGTCCAGTGAAATTATTTGTTGGCTATCCAATAACTACAACAAACCAGGTTCGATTCTCAATGAGAGGGCATTAAAATTCAAACGCGTTACGTCACGTCTCATATAACCTACCCCATCAGGATGCCGCGGTCGGCAAGAGAGATTGCCGACGTCGACGGTGGCCGGCCGCCGGTAGGCAGCCTGCACCCGTCCGCGGTGGCACGACGATCTACTTGTTCAAAATTGCCGACCATTTCCCGAGGCGGCAAGCGGTCGAAAATCGTAAAAAAAAAAAATGCCCTTTACGACTTTTTGCCGACTGTTGCCGACCGTCAGAGTCGGCAAAACAGTCGAAAAGACCTCTTTCCGACCCTCTGCCGACTCCTTATGCCGGCCTCTTTCCGACGGCGACGCCGGCGCATTTACTGCACCTTTACGGCTGTTTGCCGACTGCTCGGCAAGGCAACTTTCCGACGGCGGCGCCGGCACATTTAATGCTGATTTCCGGCTGTTTGCCGACTGCTCGGCAAGGCAACTTTCCGACGGCGGCGCCGGCACATTTAATGCTCATTTCCGGCTGTTTGCCGACTGCTCGGCAAGGCTACTTTTCGACTTCGGCGCCAGCGAATTTAATGCTTATTACCGGCTGTTTGCCCACTGCTCGGCAAGGCAACATTCCGACGGCAGCGCCGTCGCATTTTATACACCTTTCCCCGACTGCTGAAAAGGACCTCTTTTCCACGTCGGTTTCCCGATTCTCCCACAGGCGTCATCCGACTTCTTGCCGCCGTCGAAAAGTGGCCCTTTGCCGACTGGAAATCAACGCTTTAGGAAGGCAAAATTTTCATCAGCTTTTACATTACTCTTGCCTAAGTCTTCCTCCATGCTATGATTTCTCGACAAGGAGCACCCTTGCAAGTTTTTGAAGTATAATACTTGCATTTTTTTGTGTGTCCCAGTATAAAATTCGTTCCTTTTTGCTTTTTTGCAGCACTCTCAGCCAAAAAAAGAAATTGAATGGGATATGGAAGTATTTTATACTTTCAGAACTAGCAATTGTGCCCTTCATGAGAAATCATAGCACGGAGGCAAACATAGGCAAAGCTACTGTAAATGTGGTGAAAATTTTGCCTTCCTGAAGGGTTGATATCCAGTCGGCAAAGGGCTACTTTTCGACTGCGGCAAGAGGTCGGATGCCGCCTGTGGGAGAATTCAGAAGCTGACATCGAAAAGAGATCCTTTCGAGCAGTCGGCAAACAACCGGAAAGGCGCATAAAATGCGCCGGCCCCGCCGGTGGAAAGTTGCCTTTCCGACCAGTCGACAGACAGCAGAAAAGATGCGTAGCACTGCAATGAAAATCATGGCGGATTCCCACCAGTACTGTTGCATTCGGTACATACGCAGTACATTTCTACAATTCTCAGTACGATTTAAGTGCTATATAGAGGGAAAGTATCTGGTAATGACTTATAAATGCTTAAAAGCGACCTAAAAATAACAACTGAGCAGCTAATAATGAACGTTAAGAATAATTCAATTAACATGTCTCTGGACCTAATGTGAAAAACTTCTAACAGTCAGTACATTTTCCCCCTGAAAGCACATTTTTCACTATCACGACCACTAGAAACAACACTGTTCTATGCATTCAAAATTTGCTAGTTGCAAACGTTTTCTTAAAAAAAGAAAAAAACCGCAGCAATCCGTCGCAATACGGTCTTTTCAGGTTGTCGTTTTCCCATCAACTATTGGAAAAAGTATTTTAAACGTCAATGATTTTCTAAATTTTTTAAAGTACAGGGTTCACACTCCCAATGGAAAATGAGATTTAAATAAAAATTAATGAAGTAAAAATTATAAATAAAAATACTGTCACAAAAGGTATGTGGTGGCGGAGAGATTCAATCCGAGCCTACACGCAAAAAAAAAAGAAGAAGAAGGTTACTAGTAAACAGGAAAAAGGTGGACAGTAAACAAGTTAGTTTGTCAATATATGGAAAACAGACGTGTGCTCAAGCAGCCAAGCCAAAAAGGTTAACGAGAGAAGGTGATAGCAACCTTGCATTAGAGATTAATATTGCTAGGTTACAGTGTAATAACTCACAGGGGTACGCTAACCGATCACGTAGTTACCACTATCAATCATAGCCTGTAACCGGTAACCTAGTTAGTATGTTGGAATAACCGACTGCTCGGTTAATGAAACAGGGTGCATCAACTGCAGTAACCGAGTATTTTGGTTAATATAACATGTTCAATTACTTAAAGTAACCCATTTACTGGGTTAAAGTAATACGGTAGGAAAAATGTATAACCAAGTAGATCCGTTAATATAACAATTTAAATTAGTTACGATAACATATTTACTCGATTAATGTAATAAGGTAGAGCAAATGTTTAACCTAGTAGATCAGTTAATTTAACCTGTTCAGTTAATTGAATTAACATGTTTACTTGGTTAATGTAATAGGGTAAGTTAATTCTAGTAACCGAGTATCTTGCCTAATATAACCTCCTTTATTAGTTGAAATAACCATGACTCAATTTGTTATAACCTCTTTTGCTTTGTTGTTCATATATTGACAAAGTTTTCAGGGTTAAAATTGTTTTTAACCTTTCTGAAGGTTAAAATTTTATACCCAATTCAGAATTGTTCTCGCTTTATAATTTTTGAACCACTTAACGTAGCGATGTGAAACAAACATTTATGTACAAAACTAAATTTTTCTCTAGTTTATAAAACCACATAAAGTGACGTACTTATTTTCAATATGAATCCTAGGACGGTGTCTTATACAGAAAGGTAAAAGCATTGTTTAGAATGATTCAGAAAGAATAATTGGAAATATTAATTAATAATAGTATAGAAAAGGATTATCAATGCGTTGCGAAATGGTAATTCCTTAATTTCCTATAGTAATTTGCTAATTGAAATTTGAAAAATTATTTCGGCTGCAACATAACAGATTTCTAAAAGTACAGTAGAGGGTCTATTTAATATTCCATAAAATTATGTTACTACCTTTCTGTATCATTTGAAGAAAGACGAGAAATGTATAGTTTTATAAAAGGGAAAGAATTTAGCTTTGTGGAATGGATTTGTTTCACGTCACCCGCTTTCCCCACACTTTTACCCCTACTCACACCCATGACTATATTCGTAGAAACCAAACACTAAAATGCACCAAACACAAGTTCTAACAACTAAGCTATCAGTTTTAACTCTATGCTTAAATATTTATTTAGATACACTTTAAAAGTGGAAATCATATTAAGATAAAACAACAATTAAACAGGTAAATAATTGTTCATTTAATTCGTTTCTATATGATTTATTTTTCGATCATTTTTACTAAACATATGACATATTTAAACATGTTAAACCAAGTGAATACACAAATAAACATTAACACAAAAATACTTACTTACTAAACAATATTAAAATGTATCTATTTCGGTAGTGTTGCTTGACGACAGTGTGAATGATAATGTTGAAATTAATAATATGGATACCTGGTGTAATGTAATGTGTATGTATGAATCTTTTTACAAGAAATTTGGTCAATACTTAATTTTTTTATTTAAAATATGTATAATATTCGAGTACAAAATGTAAACATTTAATATAGCATTAAAATGATTTTATCAACTAATATATATATATATATATATATATATATATATATATATATATATATATATATATATATATATATTTATACACATAAAAATATTAATAACGCAAAAGAACTTTCAAAACAAGAATTCGTAAAATGATTATGATATTCATTACATACTGATCATTTAAAATACTCTGTTACAACTTATTAAGTGTTAAAATACTAAAAGAATACAAAATCATTTAAAATCTCAAGTTTCAATAATCATATTGCTTAAACAACAAACAAAAGATCCATTGAATTGTTTCAAATAAATTTGGAATCACATATCAACTCACATTTTTTTTAAATTATCACCATTACTCACAACAAATGTAAACTTTTATTTTTATCAAATCATTAACTGCAACAGCTATGTAGGCATTAACACTAGTGCACGGATTTTTATAGCATTAGCGAACGCACGATTATTGGCTGATACCATCATAACTTAATCTTATTTTTAACAAAATTTCTTATTGGCAATGGCAAAATACAACTGTTTAACACATTTATGGGCATTAATTGCAAACACATATAACAAGAGGGATATACAATCCACCTTTAAAAATATTAAATATTTAAAATAGTTTTTTTTAATTTTTCTAGTATTTCCAAGCTAGGCTTTCGAGAGGTAACAAGGAGTAGCTATTTCCAAACGTGAACCGCCCTCTAATGGCCTCTGGTTTCACGTTAAAATACGCATGCATCATAACAGTAAATTTACATAAGTATACCGCTTTATACAGCCTTTGGCATCTTGAATATAGCCCTAATTTATTTGTAATTCTCGATTGCCATTCGATCGAAATCAAACGTATACAGCCCGAAATACTCCACACGCAATCATTTTGTTCGCTTGATGACCATCATCAATATCTATGTGCCTAACAAATTTATGCCTGATTCCCTCAACATACCATAAGTAATAGGAACTATCAGTTACTAGATTGTACAACGAATCAATTTTTCTCTTTTTTAAATATGAACAATTTCTATTTTAATTTAAATTTTGTTACATAATGTTATTACTGTGTGAGTTTATTGAAAAGTGCTATTTTAAAACAATATTTTTTCCTTTTAAACTAATAAACATGAACACAATCAGTTAAACAACAAAGTAATTTGTTAATTATGATTATTCTATTCAAATGAATTGTGTAATGAAAACTTCAACTAATACTTTACACGTATTAAAGTGAATAAAGAACTTTAATAAGTGAATTAAATAAAATTTTTCACCTGTATGAGTTATTTGACAGAAATGAAACAAAATTTAGGATTTTTTTCCTGTGTGCGAGACGTTGAGCAATAGATAAACTTATAAAATTTATGAAAACGAAACTTTTTTTAAATATATTTTTTACGCTAGAACTACTTTTTTATTTTAAGTATACATTTTTCAAAAAGACAATTAAATATACGAACATAATATGTAAATGTAGTACAATATGTAAACAAAATTCAAATTCTAATCATATTTTTTTAGTAAATATGCAAAATGTATTCATGAAATTAGTAAAATTCAAAATTAAACAAAAATTTGCTTATATATTAACATTCTCACGTATTATATCATTATATGTAAAATATACATACATATATATATTTGCATTACAAAACATATTTGCATTACAAAACATAACTAATAACCTTTTAAACATTTTAATGTATATGCGAACAAATTAAACGGCGGTTAAGCCATAAGAAGCGCATTCCTTCGTGTCATTGGCTGACAACACAAGTTGTAAGTCATTAATAAAAAATAGGTTAATGAATTGGTCCCAAAGACCAACGGTCGCAGACTTACAATGTTCTACGGCTGAAGTGTGCGGGGTTGCCAGCCTCCCTGACGATTTGAATAAATTGCTTTTACACTAAGATTTTATTTCACCTTGGCTGAATGCCTTCCGCATTTAAGCCATGACACACTTGGGTTAATTTTCCAACCCCAATTGGGCTGTCGACATTCAGGCCTTCAGCAGGCATTTTAAGGAAATAAAATATAATGAAAAGGTCGTAAAAGATATATTCTGAAAGGAGAGTTAATGTTTCAGCACAGCATTTAAGTTTTCATCAATTATTTACTATTAATTTTTATTTCAGGCTCGCTCATACCTACAAAACTAGTAGGTTTACAAATGTATCCCTTTAAAGAGCGCTAGCCAATACAGTAATGTGCGGCCTCCTGACAAAATGCACTTATCATTATTGGGAATACAGTCACATTTAGGAGTAAGTTACATTTGAGAACAAATTATTATATTTGACTATGTCATTTATAATTAAAAATCATATTTATTATTTAATTAATTTTACCTTTGTCACTTATTATTGACATTTCCTTGATTTCGAAAATACATCCATTTCAAAATTTAGAACAATGTTCATCAAATTTTGTGCAAAATTAAACCAATAATATTAAGGAATTCAAAACTGATGATACATTTAATTATTAAATTTCGATGTTGCTTATGACTTATCTATCTTTTAGATATTTACCCCTATATGACTAATTTTACCATAGGTAATTTTACCTAATTAAAATAAACATTATGTTTATTGATACCGAATTGTATCTATTATCGTCGGGGGTACTCTGTTTGAAAGGTGGTCTTATCTTACCTTCCAAATGCCGTACCACCGCAGGAAGAAGAAGAGAAAAAATGTGTTATGACCCGAAACAAGTATAATTTTACTTTTTCCAAGTCAATTCAAAAATTTAAACGTCAATCAATAAAATGCCAATATCATTATTCTTGAAATACTTCAAACGTTAAAACCGAAATGGAATTTTGAAATGTATGTTTAATTTGCCAAATTTGCAAACTAGTTGAGGCCCAATCGGATGCCACCCCGATTTTGTTACTTTAATTTGGAAAGAAAATAGTGACGCCTCTAAGATATAAATTATATTTTTTAACATTTTAACTTGAATTATAGTTATTTTTAAACTCAACAAAATTTTAAATTTCATTAACATCGTGACAAATACTTGTTGATTTTGCGTAGCGAACAGCATAGGTGAACAAATTCGTAAACGGATTTATTAAATTTAACATTATTATCAATTATTTTTATGATTATATTAAATTATATTTTAATTTACAACATTTCAACGCTAAATTAATTTTGCATTACAACTTAATGTGCCTACAACATCAGATGAAAAGATTCATTGACTGGGGAACACACCTTTTTTTAATTAACCAAAAGTCCAAATTTCATAATTAATTGTAATATTTATTAGTATTTCTCTGTTTAGATTTACAAATATTTTAATTGCCTGATATTTCCCTAAAAGCATGATAGTATGGGGACAGCTAAATATTTATATAAACATAAGGGTGAATGAATGAAAACTCAAAATAAAATTGAATAATAAAATTTTATTAATGAAGTCTGGTCCCAAAACTGGAAACATCTGAAAAGAAATAAAATATGCAAAACATGAACATCCTAACAAGAATTTAACACAGAATTTCTGTATCCAAAACGGGATAACAATAGTTTTCAAAAGTGGTGGGGCATTACTAAAATTTCAAAGTCCGAAGTCGCGATCTAAGTTGATTACCTATTTAAAATTTTCATTGCTGTCCTTTTTTGCTTCTCACGTTCATTCTTTGTCTCCAAAAGCTATAAAGAAACCATGAAACATGACATTTAAATAGACGTACCTGATTGTAAGTGGATATTAATGGTTCCCTTGGACGGGCGCGTCGATGGCGGTAGGCACACACTTGAAGCTGAAAAGCAAATTTCTAACTTTTGTAATTTGAGGGAAATAGTTAAATAAATAAAGACTAATCCTTTATAATTTATTTGGTGTTTCTAAAGAAAAAAGTAGGACTTTTTACTTTTCTATTTAGTTTCAACTTTCCCCTCTCTTTTTTATTTTTCCTTCTTTTTTTATAATGGCATAGTTGAAGTCCGCTGGAATAATTAGGCATAATGACTTTCAGACATTCACAGGTCTACTCTGGTGAGCGCATACAGTAATCAGTGACGTACAGTAATCACAGAAAATAATTTAACATATGCATATTTTCCAATCGCACAGAACTTTAAGTTGTTTCATTACCTTCTTCATTTATTGGTTCTCGATGGTTACCAATTTCACACTCAAGTTGTAACAGAGGTAGCGGATCATTAATTGTTTCAAGTCGATGGGGAAAATTCTTTAGTTTACCAATTTCATCCTCAGGTAAATGTTTTTTTTTTCGTTTTTTTGCCAACAACATCCAAGTACTATACGCTTGTGGAGTAGGCGTTCATATTTTAACACTATCCACAGATTGATATTTTATACTCTCACCATTTAAAGGGTCCCGTAATTCGACTGCTCTGTCATTGTTAGGCACACTAGTACATATATATGGCCCGAGGAAAAGTTTTAAAAAAATTTGCGATTTGTTTCTTTATAAGATTTCTCACATTGTGCTGCCATACAAATACAAAATCTCGGATGTGCATTAAACGTCTGTGTGTTTGAGTTTTAATTTACCTTTTGTTTTTTATGTTTTTAGTATTTTTTATATTGGCTAAAATTAATTTATTACTTAAATTTATTTTATTTTCATTGGACATGTTTCCCTGAACATTAATACCAAAATGCAAAAATATTGGGCGTGAAGAGTCGATGTTTAGATGTAAACTGGCTGGTGAAACACCCAAATTTTGTGAAATTGAGTAGTTATACGAAAGTACAGCTTGTATCAAATTTTCGGCCCATTTCTTGTGTGATTGTGAACACAAAGTTCTTAGCGTTTGTACTAGTTCTTTATTTACTTTCTTTACCAAGGATCTCTGGGCGTGATAGACAGTACAATACTGAACAATTACATTTTCATTTTTCATGGCTTGAACGAAACATTTGGAGTGAAAGACTGGCGCATTATCTGACAAAATAAAACGAGGCAGTCCGAGCGTAGGAAAATAATATTTTTTGAAACACTTCACAATCGCCTTGGCCAAGGAACTCCTCAATGTGAATGCAGTACAATATCGTGTATATAAATCCGTAATGACAAGCGCAAAACGCTTCCGTAACTTTCCAATCGGGTACCCCCCAACATGTCAATGGAGATACAGTCTCGTGGTCTTCGTGACGGGATGGTACTTAACAACTTGGCTGGTGGGTGTCCATCCTTTTTCATTCGAGCACATGTGATACAATTTCTTACAAAATTCTTTACCGAAGTTCTTAATTCCTTCCAATTAAATGCTTTAGAAATGAACGCAATTGTCATATCGGTGCCTGGATGCCCTACATCAGAATGGTACGCGGTGAGTATATTGTGCACCAAAACTGGTGGTATACAAATTTTTCACTTATTAGGATGATGGAAGTCTCGAATGAGCAAGATATCATTTTTTAGTTTATAATGTTGTTTTAAGATTTACTATTTCGATGTTTTGTTTCATCTACTGGTCCCTCTAAAACGCGAATGAGTTTTTATAGTCTGAATATTCTCTTTGAAGATCTGCTAATCGCTGAGGAGAAATATTGAGAACTTCATCCTGCAATACTTGGAACGAGTGTACTTTAAGCAATCTGTGTTCATGTGATGGGAATAATCTACTGAGGGCATCATAAAATGTATTATTCTTTCCCTTTACAAATTCTATCTCATGTTGAAATTCACTAATTTTTGCACTCCGACGTGATAGCCTATTGTTCCAAGATTTTACACGTTTAAGGAATAAAAGAGCGTGGTGATGAGTGACAATAATGATTCGCCTTTCCAACAATATGGGTTTCCATTTTTTCTAGGCATATATGACTGCGAGGCATTCCAGTTAGTGATGGGTAAATTCCCGGGAAGATATTTTTCGGGAATATTCCCTGGGAATATTCCCGGGAAGATTCCCAAAATGGGAATTTATCCGGGAATTTATGTTCAATCTGAAAGAAAATTGCATTCTATTACTATATTATGATTTCAAAGTTAAATTAATTTTTATATCACAGCATATTATTACTGTTGTCCACAGAGGATTCTTTAAAATGTATATTCTAAACGGTATCATGTTACTTTATTAACACTTTATTATATTTAGAAAGTGCGCATAAATGTATATTTATTTACAATATGTTATATCAATTAAATATGTGTGAAAAAATTATATAGTAACAGTTTAAATTTATATGTAAGTGGATTTGCTCAACTTGACTCTATTGCTGATATTATAAACACATTAAATTTATAAATGTTATAAACTAATTAGATTGGAAAAATGCTAGAAGATACATGTCTCAACAATTTATCAACATTTGCGCATACATATTTATGTTCACAAAATTTGAAAGATACTTACTTATCTTTATATTTTAGCACGTAACATTGAAATTCCATACATTAATTCACATGTAAAAGAAGTCCGAGTACCTCTTCAGAAATTCGAGTCAGAGAGAGGAGACAGACTGACGTCTATTACTAATGGTGGTTCAGGGTTTATTAATAGTACTTCATCTCTATTTCTACATAATTCTAAATTACTTTACAAACTGCTTCCTTTTCATCATTAGTAAATTATCACTTTGCTAATTTTGGCTGTTCTTTAGCATTGGGGGCCAGCTTTTGCACCTACTTTTTTGCGATATTCTATTCCGATGCGGTTGTTTTATGGTTTCATACGTTAAATTACGTTACCAACATTAAATTTAGGCAGCATTACCGAGCGAGCGTCAGTGAGTGAAGGCGGGTTAGAGCCCCGCAAGACACGTTGTTTTCTATCTTCGTTACCAACAATTCACATTATTTTCTCACATAAATGATTTCGACTTATCTTTACGGTTTGTACAAAGCCCTTACCACCCTAAAAAAATGTGTTCGATACTTTCTTGACTACTTGAACACCACTATCGACCCATTTCTTCCGTAAATCATCCTACTTTTTGCTAATTTTGGTCCCCAATACTAAACAATTACTCTACGTTTTTGTGCAAATGGAAATGGAACTTAAAAAATCATATTATTAGTTATATAAAGTACTGTCAAAGAATCTTAAACTTTTTAACCTCCAAATTCTTTAAAACCCAGACGTAAGTCATAATATATTAAAACAAAGTAATTAGTCATATAGTTCTTATAATTTGGAAGATAAAGTAAAGAAATGGAAATAAATTCCTTCCCGGGAATTTATAGGCCAGGGAAAAAACCCGGGAATATTCCCATTTTTAAATTCCTTCCCACTGGGAATATTCCCACTGCCCATCACTAGGCCCGACCCGAGTCCAAAATATGTTTTAGCATTTAGGCCCGAGCCCGGACTGAGCACTGTGATAATCAAATGAGCCCGAATTACAGAAACATAATTATTAATACAAATTTGTATTTTTATTTACAGCAATTCGAGGTTTGATTTTGCAGTTGTGTTTTGAAAGTCCTCCAGAAAGAACGGTGCAATTTGTATCGTTTTACACTATATTTACAAAGTTATGCCCGAAAAAGTCCGATAAATATGGGTGTATATTTAAAAATTCACAGCCCGAACCCAGGGGCGTCATTTAGGGGGACAGGGAGAGGCATTTGCCCCCCTGAGTTTGAAATTTATATAGATTTTAACAATAGAATAGTAGTAAATCAGTGAAAAACGCGAAATTTTACATATATCAAATAGTCTTGGCCCCCCAAGCCAAATTTGAAATGGCGCTACTGCCCGAAACCCTCCCGGGCCCGAAGTGATACATGCTTTGTAGGCCCGAGCACCTGCAGACCTCTAGTGCAGAGCAGAGATGTGCGTCTACGCGTAAAAAACGATAGTTTACGTTTACGTGTCAACTATGTGTAGACAATGTAAACAACGTAGAGTATGTAGAATATGTCAAAGCGTAATTTAATATGGCATCGTGGACAATAAAGGAGCTTTCTTTTGTCGTTACCTTGCGAAATTGCGTACAAAATAAAATGCCTAGACCAGCGAATAGTAACTTTCGAATACTTAGTTTCGTCTTGATGAAGGAAAATGAAAAATATTATGAATTTTGTAAAATATGCAAGAAAAAATTGGCAAATACCGCAGCTTCAAGACTGAAAGCCCACAGGTGAGAATTAGTTTTGTACATTTCATTACAAAAGCAGTGCTCGAAGTGGAAAATCTAAGGAAGTGGTATGTGCAGAGCAGAGTAAACATACAGATTAGATAATTCCCTCTACTTTTTATGTTACTCGTTTCCCTAATCTTTCGCTGTACCGAAGCAAAACAACTGAATGAGGAAATATGAACAAACGAGCAACGAAATTTTTCCTTACATTTGATAGTGGTTGTCTACATATTCTACACGGGAAAAGGTGTAATGTAAATTACGTATAGATTACAGTAGACAATCGCGTAGACGTAAAATTATAGTTTACGGCACATCACTGGTGCAGAGGCGTTTCAAGTGGTGGGCGACTGCCCACGGCCTTGCATCTTGAGGGACCTCGCAAAGACCAACGAGTCTAAATCGATTTGGCACTCACTTTTGTCGATGCAACAAATAGACAACGATAGAAACGATAGAAACAAATATGAATTCGGACTTATTTACAGAAAAACAATACACAAGGCTTCAAACTAACTTTTCATCTATTCGTATATATTAGATCGCTAGCATACGCGACAGGCGGCGAGTTTATTTTAAGATTGCAATAATGAATGTGTATAAATCTTTATCGTTGAGATGAATTGTTTTCGATAAATGTTATTATAATTAGCAATCTTTAAAAAAGGGGGCAAGAAGGACTCGTAAACCTTACTCGCCTTCCGTGTAGATGGTATGGTCAAAATCAATACTGGATAGTGAAAGTGTAAGTGTAAAGGCTAATATGGAACAAACAAAAGAGAACTTCTTCAGAAGGGAATTGGGAGGGGAGGGGATGAGAGTACAATGCTGTGACACTTGAAATGCGTCTTGATCTGTATACTTCAACAAACTTTTCTTATTAGATTACGCAATTTCTAGTTTCTTACTCCGATTATTCAAAGTATTCAAATGTTCTCGGAGGGAATGACCGCCCCTCCCTTTAATCCGTCAATGGTGTCATTCAGTTTAGCTTTTCGCTACTAATTCAAAATGCATTCCGAAACAAGTTGTCTTCTTGTGACTGCAGGGGGCGGAAGAAACAAACAAACCGTGAAAGGAAGAAAGAAGTGGTTTTGGGCTCTTCCAGTCCAGACAATTCTAACCACTGAGAAGTGAGAATCACCTTAAAAGCTGCTAGAACAGATGGTCAGCAATCTCCCCTCTGCAGCATACTTTTTATTCTCTGTTGTCAAACTTACTGAAGAATATATTGCAATTAATCTAACGTATGCAACGTAAATTGGAGACCGTGGTTGGTTTTATATGGGTCTTGTGTATTTGTATTAAAAATTTCAAGTCATTACCTGCAATAATTTGTTAGAAATTACCATATTAAAATTTACATGCTTTCAAATGGAAAGTTAGAAACATAAGCGAAGAGGTATCAGATCCCCTTAAATGCTATGATAACTTTGTTTGTAAGTGTCTCATCCACTTTTACGGATAAAAATGACACAAACATATCTGGATTAACCGAAATAAGAATAACACATATGCTAATTATTCACTGCATTAAACTGTTGTACCACACAAGATATAAGTTACTTCACCTATATACTTTTTACTACAGAAATAACGATAACTGATTTTAGCTTTGGAAACTTATTCGTGGATAAACACATACAAAACAAATAAAGAAAACACAGCATAAATCTAAACAATCAAGACCATCAAAAGCAATATATATAGCAAGAGATGAATGATAGTAAAATAATATTGTAGAAGCGCTCTTACCTGTACACAGGATTTATCTAAGACATGATTAATGGGTACCTACTTTCTATTACCGTATTTGTTACAAAGTTCACAGTTAGAAATTACTCAATAGCGGTGAAATATTCCATCTTCAGGCAATTACAAATATTCTTCTGATATAAATCTGAATGAAAAACAAGTCAAATTGAAGATACGTAACTTTTGGAATTGAAAACCAAGCCCAAAAATATAGGTAACATACCACTACCTAGGCTGCGTGTGCAGACCTGTAGAAATAGAAGGCTTGGTATGACGTTTAAGCAGACTCGTAATAAATCGTAGACAGTTCAGAACACGTCTCCAGGGTGAAAAAAGACACGAGCACATAATACTCAATTTGTGATTCATAGCTTAGCACCAATATGGTCGACCTGCTTGACATTAAGCCATCAACATGTAAACACATAAAAGTTTGATATCGATTTCAGGATATATTAACGTAAGTCGTGGACACTTGAGAGCAATCTTCCGCAGTAAAACGGACATAAATAAACAATATGCGATGTATCCATATATAACGTGCTGCAAAACAGGCTGAAGTACTTGATACGAAGGCAAGCGCCTATAGACATCCAAGAGCTTGATATAAAAGTCAAGAATTAACCTACAAAAGCTTGATATAAAAGTCAATCATTGATTATATGAAACGTGGACACTTCAACTAGTTCCATACATAAATCGTAAAATGCATGTGCAAACATAGGTTTAGTACAATGGTAAGCCAATACCATTAACACCAAGAAGACGCATGCAGGCACGTTTAGTGAGTGACCAAATCACAACATGGTGCAAATCCATATTAATAGTGATTAACAACTAGGCATCGAAGGAAATAACAAACTGACACACTTGATGTTTAATTGAAACATTGAGGTGAAAATCCATATTGATAGAGAATAATCATTCCACATGCAAGAAAATAAAAGCACACACTTGACTAGGTTACAATGAGGTATGAATACATATCGGTGGAGAGTAGAGATGTAACTCTTCACGGTCCATCTAGCACAAGTAGGCGACGAACAAAGAGGTTCATTTTTATAGTGTCTAAAATTAACCATATTAAGGAACACATACTTGTAATGAAGTTGGAGATATTATTACTACGTTGCCCAATTAGTAGGCTTGTCAATAGGATGGCGCGAATTAGGTCGAGAGAGCATTGGGCTCCCCTAGAGTTTTACGGAGACATGATTACACAAAAGTGAAATGCTGAAGATACATGTCAGAGAATCCCTAGTATAGAAAAACATTTCTTGTTAGAGAATTGACACTGCGGAAAAATTAATAATATGTGCCAGAATAGTTGATTGGGCTGATTTACTTTGATATCAAAAATCTTCTAAGTTTCACAATTTCAGCAAGCACCCAATATTCCTACTGACCTTTCAGATATCAGAGCTTTTCAAACACAGTTAATGATACATGCCTGATGACCAAGATTTAGAAAGATATTCCTGATGCATACAGGAATCGCACACTGCTACTTCTCTATATCTGCTGGAATTTTTGTCACAACCGACTTACGTTACTTCCCATACATTTCAGATTGAGATGAAACATCTTAATAAAGTGGCCAGGTAATTATTAAACAGAGTACTAAAGTTAGAAATATTGCAACCAGAAATTATTAAGAATGTAGTGGGCACTACAAAGTAAATAAATGCATAGATTTGAAAGGAAAGTCAATTTTTACAATTCGTTTTATGTTTTACTTTATTTCACACATAGTCTTTCACATTCAAACGTCGGAAGTAAAACGTGTATTTAACTAGTTTAATATAGTAAAAAGTAAACAAGGAAAACTAAAAAAAGGAAACACTGAAGGATAGGTTGGAATCAAAAACCATTTCTTCAGTTTTATGCCTGAGATACTTAGGTTGCTATATGTGCGAAAGTATTATTTTCTACACCAGATTTCAACTCCATTCTTGCAACTAGTTGTAACAAGTCAAACCGGTACTAGCAATCGACACAAATGAATCCCACCTCAACCTAAAAATGATTTTTGTAGTGACATTTATTGGATTTCTGTAAGGGGATTTTTTTTATTTTGTTACAGGAATTAAATTAATTAAGCATGACTCAGCTTGAAAGCTTGCTTTTTTTTTAACTATTTATAGCTATGATTTTAGTCACTTTTTCTCCTTGAGTATTGGCAAAACTAATGTATCCGTGGTTCGCAGTATAAACAACGGAGTTCGACAGTGTCCGTTACGCCGAGTGCACTTTAATGAAGAGAGGAGTGTAGTGGTGCACTTTAATGAAGAGAGGAGTGGGATTTCCTTTTTCACCTACACTACACCTACACTTTCATTTACACTTACACCTACATCCTTCTCCTTCTCTTTTATAATCTTTCCTTTTTCATTTTATTCTTCTCATGTCTCTTCAAGTTTTTGCCCTGTTCAACTTGTCTTGCACCTCTCTTTTACTGTCTGAATTTCCTTTTCGATTTTGAACTTTTCCTAATTTTGACCTTTTACCCGATTGTGTCCTTTCTTAACAGTTATGTCCTGTATTTTATTCAATTTTGTTCCTGAATCATAAATACTCTGGGTGATGAGCACATAAGATAATTCTCCAATTGTAGCACACAGACTTTAATGCTGGTGCACCTACCTATTTGACCGATAATGGTCTCAAGACAAGACAAGACAAGACTAGAATAACCAACGAAAGAGTATAGACGTCTTGTTTCCAAACAGCAATTTTTCTGTATTTGTATAAAATCTGCTCATATGTTTGATTGTAAGTAAAATGTAGTTTCTATGAACGTTATGATAAGTCAATTCATTAACACTGGCAGCATAAAATAAAATGGAAGTATCAAGCACAGTTGAAAACTCGTTCAAAATCTGAAGTCATAATGGCTGATGAGGCGTGTGTTAAGTTGGAATTGATATGCAAAGAAGAAATCGAGTATGGGTTTCCTCAAGAGGATCCACTCGAAGGGAAAGGGTGGACATACGAATTGATGACTAGCAACAAGGAGTTAATATTATCTACAATGGAAGGACAGCAAACAGTGAAGACGGATGAAATTATGTATTCTACGGATGTGAAGTTAAACATTGATACGGTAAAATCAGGATTTTCAGAAGAACCTTCATTTAAAAGTAATATAGAAATGCTAAGAAACGACGAAGAGCAAACAATGAGGAAGAATATAGCTACGTATTCTTCCGATGTGAAATTAAACGTTGACACGGTGAAATCAGAATTTGCAGAAGATCCTGCTTTTGAAAGCAATATTGAAACCCTAAGAAAAATAGAGGTTGAACAAGTTTACGCGTCGTACTTTAACGACTACAAACAATTAACACTAGAAAGTTTTAACTCAGTTGAGCCAGAAAGGTAATGTTATTTTATTTATTTATTTATTTATTTTTTTTTTTTTTTTGTAGTAATTGGTTCAGATTGACAATATGGTTACATGCGTTCGGACATTTCAGAGATAAAATGCAATACTTGGCGAGAAATAGTTAGATATGGCAGATAACTCGAACGTACACTAGTAGTCTATAGTTTGCAAGTGGCAGGCACACATAGAGTAGTTGAACACTATAACACAAGTAATCGACACCACACGTACAAATATTATGCAGCTTATTTCGATTAAGAATCATTACACATTTTTTACCAATTATTCTCTTCCGTAAAAGAACAGGTAACGTGTCTCGAGCGCATCTGAAAATTTTCAAATTTCGAAACTGAACTCTGTTATTCTGGAGAAAAAAAATTGTGTAGGGCCTACGTTTGCGATTTTCCCACGATTTGTCTTCAATGCTTCAAGCCACATTTTTTCCGAATGGCTTCCAAAGGCATTCGGAGAAAACGAGATATCTATGCAAAACAGGATGAAGATTTATTGCAAGGATCCATATTTAAGCTGATTGTAAATGTACTACTTTATAAGGAAGTTAACTTTTTATATTTTCAACACTCGTTTTTAAGGGGCGGCCTTTTTCCGTATATACTTACCCTAGACGGCTTCCAGTCTTCGTATACGGTAAGAAATACTGTCCAAGGTACACTATCCAATTTGTGTTTTGTGGACACAAGAGCACAAATTCTTTCTAACCGAGTTAGGGCAGGATCACAGCATGTTTTCCCATGGGAAAGCGAATGGATGCACCTCTTGGGAACAAGCGCGTCAGAGAAGAAGAGTAAACATATTAACGAAAATAGCACTAGACACTGTACAGTAATAAAGTACAATACAATTAGTAATTCTACGGTTTTTTTTTTTTTTTTTTTTTTTGTACGTTACCGAAAACGTAATAGGCAACATTTCCATATGCTTTCAATTTTTGAATATTTGCGTTCAAAAATAGCACATTACTAACGTAAAAGATGTAACTCCCTGATAATACAATAGTTCAGGGCTATGAATTGGCATATTTACTTTCAATACTTCACTTAATTTTATTACTAATGGTAATTTCCTGGCAAGTCTTTACTTTGACTCCAACTGTGACTTTAATCGGTTCTTATAGGTTCAGTCACTTTCTGCAAGTACTTGTGCGTGAGTCACTTGTTGGAACTGTTCGTGCCTTTGGTGTGACGTCTTAGTTCATATTTTACCCACTAGGTGTCTGTGTAGTCATATGGTAGTTTGTTGGTGTGATGTCACGTTCTGTGTGCATGTATGTGTGTACTGCTGTTTGTGGCATGCGGGAAGCGCGTAATTGAATTGGTTGAATTGAGTTAGAGAAAACCTATCATGGTTGTGGTCTAAAGCTGAAGATATTTTCGACGTATGGTAAAAGTGGACGTTTATTGGTTTTTCTTGTTTGTAATAATAGCAAATGTGCTCGGTTTAATAAAACGACGTGTGTGCGGAAAGGAACATTTTTCAGTAATGTTGAGTATTGTGCATGTGTTCTTGGTATCTTATTTTTTCGTGTGTGGAATCAGCAGTTATGAGTTCATTATTCATGAGTGTTGTTGTATGGCGAAATGGTAAGTGTTTTCTTTTTTTAATTCATATTATTTTTATTCTTGATTTGTTTTGCATTTGAGTATTAGGCAAAGTATTTGGTTTGCTGCTGCTTGTCCTATTGTCTTGTTGAGATGTATTTCTTTTTCTTTGTCATGCACTGACTTATGATTAGAGACGAGTGTTTTTTTTTTCCTTCTTATCTTAGCTTTATAGTAGTGGTGTGATTATTTATTATTATTTTGGATGTTTTTATGGTACTTGAGCGGGGTTTGGGGGGCGGTAGCCACCCATTTAGATCTGAAAATTCATAGTCACCGCTTCACCTGAATTGATGTTTAGTAACATTGTGGCCCTTGTACTTATAGTATAATTCTTAACTTCGTATAGTAACATTGTGGCCCTTGTACTTATAGTATAATTCTTAACATCGTACATTACTTTCACTGTGTTAGTAATTGTAATGGATTCATGTGATCCGGTTCCGGGAGCAGTTTAGGAATGATTCCTAAACTGCTCCGGGAACCGGATCACATGAATCGGTTGAAGTCACAGTTGGAGTCAAAGTTAAAATTTGCCAATTTCCTACACTGTGTCCCAATCCGAGCGTAAAAGTGGCGACAGTGGCCACCTCCATTTTTTTATTTTTACGTAGTTGGGCATCGTACAGATAAGAAAATAAGATATTTAGAATATTTACTATGTGGGCTATTAAAATATTATTATGGTTTTTATGTATATTTTACAATATACATTTGCACCAGCGAATGTCTGCATGTTGGCTATTCTGGTATAAAAATTCACACCGTATAGTTTGTGTATTTGTGCATTTCATAGTAGTATTATTTAAGATGTCATACTTTGGAAAAATCATAGGCTGTAAATAATATTTTAATTTACCTTAAGTGGGGAAAAGAAGCAGCCAAAATTGAAGTGGTTCACAGTTTACTCCTGTCTCTTTCTCTCTCTCTCTCTCTCTCTCTCCATTTTTATCAGAAAAGTGTAACAGATTTCAGTTTTTAGCTTTCTAGAGCTTATACTGCTTGTAGACGATCCAAGAAAGCTTGAACAAGACTCTTGTTCAAGACCACTTAAGACTATTTGATAAAAAAAAAGGTCAGCACTGACCTCATTTTTTTCTTGAATTCAGTAGTTTCGTTCAAGAAATTTCGTTTCGGTCCCGTTCTAAACAATACAATTCAAGAGCATTCAATAGTTCGTGAGAGGAGCCTGAAGTCCTCGTCTGTAGATCGTAGTGGATCTACGTGGTGTGTACTATCCTCTCGTAATACGATATCGTGATGTTTATAAACATAAGCTTGAAGAGTTATTTGTACACAATACCACGTGGGACATTACCCCTGGCTTGTTTAAAAAATAATCGGAAGGGTTATTTTTCTTGTGGGGGTAGCAATAAATAAGGAACCACACAAAAATCACTAAAAGCACTGATAACATTAAAAAATTCACTTTTCGAAGCACTATTAAGGTAGTGGAACAAGCATTACACTTTTATTCCCCAAAGAAAAGCAGGATCGGTGCATATTACATGTTACTTCATTTCCTTTGAGGAAGGGCTGTTTTAAGCTTTGCGTTGCATTCTTAAGGCCGTGTCTAACGTTTTCAGCTGAGATAATCAATCCCTATATAATAACATGGTGAACTTCTTTCCAAAATATTATGAAAACTATTTGGCTTATGCAATTCAAAATTGATCCAGATGTTAGCCTACCCAAATACTACATGTTCACTTTTTTATTTCTAATCTAGCTCTTATAGTTCATTAATATTACTTTTTACAAATAAATATGGCAGCGTTGGAAAGCATATAAGGAGGATTTCTTTTCCTGTTCGTGAGGTGCAGATACCTGATCAATTCACACCATTGTTCCACAGGGATCTTCAATAAGTTGGTAGGGTAGGGAAACAAGTTACGAAATGAGATAAGATCGTTTATCTAAAAATGCGGAGAGTGCATATCTTCAAAATTATGTTCGAAGTTGACAACCTGATCATATGGTCGGAAGAACAAAAGGTTGCGGGAGACAAGACTAGCTGCTGTCAGAAACGAGACAATCTTATCTATCTACATATCTTTTTAGTTGTATTTTGTAACAAGCCTTCTTGTCTAACAGCGTGCGCTTTCCCTATTTTTCTATTTCAAGTATTTTTGATCCTAAATCTTGATTCTTGTGTGGTGAAGAAAGGAGACACGTCAGAGGAATCGCAAAACTAAAAGTATTATCATCAATATTTTGCTTTCCAAAATAAGGAATATAACTTTAAAAGAAATATCTGGGAAGATGAAAGAACAAATCATGGCATTTCATGCGTGTGCATAACAGTAATAGGCATATAGAAAATAAATAAATAAATATTACAATATTTCTGAGAGTCTAGATCATTTGGATCCGATAGTGGTATTCCAAAGATAAGCAAGTGAAATATTTTTCACTTGATTTTGACTGAAAACTTGATTTACAGAATTTTATATATATATATATATATATATAATATGTGTGTGTGTTGTGTTATATTTGGACTCAGTTTTCTGATCAAAGTTACGGTACACCTTATGAATCTACAATTACGTCACTTTTGAACAAAGAGATGTTTATTGTTTCTCCTATGTAATTCATAACACTTCATAATTTTATGGAAAAATATCTGGACAGTGTATTATTTCTACTCTCCTGATTCATTTATATAACCAATTACCGGTTGGTCGCAAACTACAATTATTATTTTCAGCTGAGGAATATCAAATTTTCAATCAAATTTTTCCGATACATGAACCTTGTCGCAAATTGGAGTGATCACAAGTCGCACTGAATCAATAAAAGTATATCCTCAGAAAGGTATATTAGTCCATATATCCACATTCGAGCATAGGCCTACTTCAATTTTGTAGTTGACCATCCATTAGAAGAGAGGTAATAATTGATCTGATGAAGATTTGCGGGTGAAACATCTGGATCAAAATCTCGCGGCCTACAATTTCGCCTGGCGAATAACTTATGTAACTGAGATACAACACTTAAAAATTTGTTCCATTAGTAATATTATGAAGGATAATTTACATTTATGCTCTAAACCACATACCTATGACAAAAGTTCACATCCGGTTAATAATAAAAATACCGTCCGGTAAGGGAGTATTTAGATTATTATAAAATTCCCCTATAACAGTGTTCTACAAAACTACTACAAAGATAATTTCATTAAGTTTGTAAGGTTAGATATAGGTAGTCTTTGATCGTGAGGACGCAGACTGGATCACCACAAAGCCCAGAAACAGACTACGGACAGTGGCGATAGGGATCCCAATGCTACGTGTAAGCAGTGGGTTAGTAAGGTGACCACAAAGCCCCGAAGTAGGCTAAACGATTGACGTTAGAATTGCCAGCAGAGCCCCGAAGCAGGCTAAGCCAGGAGAAAGGAGAAGCCAAGAATCCCGAAGCAGACTAGAGGCCTACGATTAAGTTACTCCTAATGTTTCGAAGCAAACAGTAGAAGAGACACCACAGAACTGGTACACGTCCGCTGTCGGACTTCAAATTTATAGGGTCCACAGACGGCGGTTGCGCTGCTGCTCCGTTGTCGGCATCTGAAGGTCGTAGTGGATCCACATCGTGTGTAGAATCCTCTCCTAATACGATCTGACGATGTTTATATACAGAAATGTGAAAAGTTGTTTGTACACAATATCACGTGGGACATTACTATATATATATGTAAATAAATATATATTTATTAGAATTTCTGGCATGGGATTTTTTTTTTTAGAGAAAAACTAGTAGATCTCGGGAAGTTTTTTGCCTTCAATTGAGCGTCCGAAGACGGGTTCTGTCTCCTGCCTTAATATCTATTCAGATTGGAAATACTTCATATTAACGATGCTTTTTCAAGTTTTTTAATCCATAGAAGAAAAGAATAAGGCATAGCCAATAATGTTTTTTGACATGAATTTTGTGCCAAAGGAACAGGTTGTATCGTTGATCTTCTTACTTTATTCCAACCAGTAATTACATATTTACTACTTGAATGTTGAATAAGCATGGTTTAAAAATCTTCGTTCCATATCGTGAAACGATATTCGCTTTTTTAACTTGGATATTGATACTAATACCTCGTGTAAGTCATGCCACGAGGTTGATACTTTTAGTCATAGATTAGAAAATTGTAACAATGTAACAGATATTTGGCAGAAATAATGTGAGTCGTTAAGCCAAATATCTTCACCCTTTGTCATTCAGTGCAACTATTATAATTCTTTGTTCTAATTTTAATTGGTTTCGTAGTTCTAAAGCAAATGCTATTTGGTTTGTCATTCAGACAATGATCTATGTTTAACCACGACACATTGTTACTATTCCGACATTACCTTGCGTATCACACACATTCCGCTAACATCCTTTTACTTGTTCATAAACGCAACTATTTTTTTAACTCATCTTTTTAGTTTTCCTACTGTAAAGAAAATGTGTCGGTGATGTATTTTTAAACACTTTGCTATTTCCTTATTTCCATACGTAAGCAAAACATTGTCCTCTTCTATTTCTGTGCTAACTAGCTCATAAAAGAAGCTAAAAATATTTACTCTGTGGTAAACCGCCTGCCTTTCAAGCTCAGGGTCGTTTCGGGTCGATTCTCATTTTTGTCATACTTTTTGATATGTAATGATATATTGCTTAGTGCATGGATTATTGTATCAATTAACTTTTGTCCCGTTCAAAGCTCTTTTATTCCTATGTGTGTCACCAGAGTTTACTGGTTTGTATTATTCTAGAGCTCAGTACCAACGATGTCATATTGCGGGAGAGAATTACTGTGGTGTATAATAATATATGTAAGTAATAGTTGTTGCTGTAATCATTTGAATAAATATAGATATTGGAATGGGCCTATCACACAACTACAGTTGTATCTTCTAACGTATGACTTGGTAACATTACTTGCAATCCAGTACGAAAAAGTAAGTGCTTGTTCAAAAGATTCATGAAATATAATCTCAACTTTCGAGACCACGTTGAGAAAAGAATGATTCCCCCTCCCCCCCCCCCCCTATGTTGCTTTCAATCAAGCTGGATAACGAAACATTGCAACAGGTCCAGGATGTATTTTATAGATTTAACAGTAACAGACAAGAAAGAAGAGTGATGAATTTTGAAATTAAAATCTGTTACCGAGCGTGAGGTGAACTAAAGAGAATATACGTCACTATAGGTATCTTTACAATAGGAACACATCACATTTCTACACAGATAATGTAATCGAAATGTTTAAGATTGGGAGTTATGTCGCTTGCTTCTGTAGTACGCATGGATATCGTAAAATTCTGGTTGAAGAAAAATCTTTATGATCGGTTTCGTGGGTCGAAAAACCGTAAGATAATATTATAAAACAGGATGTTATTAAAATGTTTGATAGAAATCCAGGATGGCTTGGATTAGTCCAGAACGATATCCAGTAGAGAAGCTTTATTCCCATGGCTATGAGCCTTCAGGTTCCGTTATTCACAAATTGAATCAGTTTCGTATATAACCGAACCTCAACTAATGATTAACTTCAAGAATATATTCTATTTTCTTCAATGTTTATTAATCATGGTAATATTTTTACACATCGTAAATTATTATCAAAATTTCAAATGAAATATTAACTCTTTTCGGTCGTGCTTCATACTTTCGGAAGATTGACCCCATATACAAATGAAGTTATTTGAGATTATCAGCACAAATTTAGACAAAATCTATCAACTATCGACCAAATATTTACCATTCGACAAATACTCGAAAAGAAGTGGCAATACAATATCCCGGTACACCAATTATTTACTCATTTTAGAAAGTCTTACGACTCGATTAGAAGAGAACCATTGTACATCATTCTTACAGAATTTGAAAGCTAATTATATTAATTAAGTTATGTTTAATTGAATCCCAAAGTAAAGTCCAGGTACGAAAATATTTTCCACGAAGTTTTACGTCGAGAATGACGTAAAACTAGGAGATGAGTTGTCACGATTATTATTGAAATTTGTCCTGGAATGTACAATAAGGAAAATCAAAGATAGCAATCAGAGCCTAGAGTAGAATGATATTCACCATGTTATGAGGTATGCTGATGATGTAAATTTAATAGGGGATGATAAGAGTACCAAAGAAATGCAGAGATCTTATTAATCGCTTGCAGGGACATGAGTTTAGAAGTAAATGCAGAGAAAACTAAATGCATGACAGTTCGTCGGAATCGCAGTACGTCAAATTATTGATCCGTTGAAATATCAAGTAGTACTTCCAATAATACTTTCAAATATCTAGGATCAATACTAAGAGACGGACACCATATTCACGAAAAAATGAAATCTTGGCTAAAAGTAGGAAATTCATTTGATTATCCCGTTTAAAATTTGTTGTCCGGAATTCTGTTGAGGAATTTGAAGTATAAAATATATAAAACCATAATGATGGCTGTTGTTCTGTAAAGTTGCGAATCATGGACTCTTACTCTAAAGAAAGAACGTACACGGAAAGTATTTGAGAACAAGGTCCTCTGATGAATATTCGGACCCAAGACGAACGGGAATGGGGAGTGGTGGAAACTTCATAACGAGGAACTACATAATCTATACAGTTTACCGAACATTGTTTGGGTCATCAATGCTAGGAGGCTCAGCTGCGTAAGTGGTATAGCCTGGATGGTAGAAAGTAGGAAGCTTTTCAAAGCCTTACCTAGAGACCAATCGGAAAACAATCATTAGGAATGTTTAGATGCATATTGCAGGAAAATATTAAGATAGATCTCGGAGAAATATTAATAAAAGGTAAAAACCGATACGGTTGACTAAGGATAGAAGTCAGCGGAGAGCTTCTGAGAACGTGGAATCTCCGGTTTCCATAGGCCATAGAGTTAGTTAATTAGTTATATATACAGAAATATATATGCTTGTATTTTATATTTAAAATGTTATGTAATTCATAATCTACATTTATATAAAGTGGTTTGAACAATCATATAAAACATTTATACTACTCGAGTTCATTTTGAGTTTAACGTTCCTTTCGGCAGCGAGCTATATGAGACGGGACCTGCGTGAACAAAATCCAATTATATCACTACGCCAGTAATCTGTAATACTTTTTATTCATTTACACTAAATGTTTACTAGATTTATACTTTATAGTATGAGTATTAGCTGCTATGTAAGACATAATTATCTAGCCAGTAAACATTGAGTTTAATTAGAAAGAAGGAATAGTTGTTGTAAAAACAAGGTTTTGAAAATTAAATGTGTGAAGGAAAATTTAAGTGTATTTCAAATTCGAGGTTGGATTGGAAGTAGATTTTGCGTAATAATGTAATTATTTCCCCTGCAAGCTCTTCAATAGTGGACAGTTCAAACAGTCAGGCTCATCATTTTACTCATTTCGCTTCAATGTTAATGGAATTTAGTAGAAAATTCGGAACGTGCAAAAACTGATCTAGCACTAATGAGAATTCAATGTTAACATTTTGTAAGATTTCATTTAGGAATGGGTAGGAGCAAGTTCATGCGAGATTTGTTTGAAATTCGACTCGAAATAGATATCTTTGATCTCTACTCGAGATCTGGAGTCGAAAAATTTTCTCCAACTCGACTGGAATTCAGATAGAGTTTCGAGCCAATTTAAGACAAATCTTGTGTGTAGTTTCTAATGCTCAGTTCAAGTATCCTACGTAAACAATATTATTATCATCTATGGTACTACTATTACTACAACTTGTTATTATTATTATAACATCATGTGTGAACATGAAAGAAAGAATTTTTAAAATTTATAGGACACCGGACAAACATTCGAAATTGCTGGGTCCTGTTTTAGGATTGACAATGGCTCAAACGGCCTGGCTCTCAGCTTATTCACTATCGAGCTAAACTGAGAAGTAAGCCGACCCAATAGTTCACCCAACTGAGGCGGCTCGAGCTGATGGCTCACCGAGTCGAATCGAACCGAACTGATGGCTCTTCCCAACGAGTCGGCTCGAACCATCGGCTCAATCGAGCCGACTCCATTTCTCATTCCAACCGAACCGGAAAGAGCGAATGAATTCGATAGAAAGTTTGCCTCCATCGCTAGCCCTACTCACTACTTGTGGACTTCAATCACCTTAAACAACACGTTGAGCGTACACGTTTATCGTTTATCACGTGGAACTTTATAATTCCTATTTTACGACTGCAAAACTCGAGTGTGGAAACATCACCAATGATACTGCTCCAGGTTCTGCTAACATTCATAGTGCTATGTTCTGCCATCTACTTGCGCATGCATTGGCTTCTTTACTATTTTATTTAATCATATCTTGGTTGCTGCTTACTTTCCGGTAGTTTCGCAAGAAGCTCGTATCCTTTGGTGATCAAAACCAGATGAAACATCAACTTGCAGTTCCAGCTAATAGCCTATTGCCCTTACTGGTAAATCTTTCGTTAGTGTATTTCTTGAAGCAGAATTTCTTCCTCTCAAACTTTCAATGTGGATTCTGTCAATATCGTTAGACGACCGACCATCTTGCCCATTCAGAAACCGCTGCTCAAGATGCTTTTCTTCATGGAGAATATTTAGTTGCTGTCTTTTTGAAGTCAAAAAAGGCAATGATGTTACTGGCGCTTCGGAATTCTGCAACAGGTTCACTCCTGGGTTCTGTGCGGCTCTATGCTCTTTTTTTAAGAACAGTCTAGGCGAGTAATATTTCAGGGTACGCGTTTGGCTTCACTCTCTCCGATCGCTTCATCCAAGAAAATGGTGTCCCTCGCAGCGTGTTCTGACTGTGACGTTATTCGCTGTGGCCATCAATTATGTCTCATATTACTACACCTGTTCGTGGCCTTCCTTTTGTTTATGACTACCATTTATTGTCGCTCCCGTGACCGTGCACGTATAGGACTGTTCCAACTTACGCTGAATTGTTTTACACATGTACAACGTAGATAGGGTTTCGTTTCTCCCTTGGGAAAACCAAGTGCGTTCATTTCGGTCGGTTACGTATCTGTTTTTGACATCCTTATTTTTATTTTCGTGGAACACGCCTTTCGTTTGCTAACACTGTTCCATTTCTTGGCGTACGATTGGACCGTGAACTAACTTTGTGTGAACATGTGTGTGATCTAAGATATACTTGCTTGCAAGCGATCAACATTTCTTGAGTCGTCTCCCGTCGTACTTGGGGAACTGTTCCTACAGTACTTCTACGTCTCTACAGTACCCTGATGCGTTCTAAAATGAATTATGTTCACACGGTTAGTCCCTTCGCTAGGTAATCTGTTCTTCGTCAGCTGGACAGTTCACCATCTTGATATTAGCTTGTGTATAGAAGCTTTCCGTACTAGCCCTACAGAGGTTGTTCAGCCTACGTTTGGCCGATTTCGTTTCTTCCCCTCCCGGGCAGATTAGACTCACCCGACCTGGCTCGTAACGTCCTGCAGTGTTCTGTAGTGGCTTCCTGGGAACGGAGTTGTTTTTTTCGTGCGGATGACAATAACGCATAAAACAGGACCATAGTTGTGAATGTTGTGTTAAATTTGTTTCCAAATGTGTATGCATGGGCGGCGATTAGGGGGGGCAAAGGAACGCAGTTGCCCCCCCACTTTTTTGAAATGACCCATTAATGTATAAGAGTTTCATTTGCAAATATAAAGTTTTTGTATTTATTAGTGATTCATAGGAAAATGGTACCATATAATATTTGATTTTGCTTGAGTACGTATTGGTTCTCTTCCCGTGGAGTTAAGCCAGCTACAGAAATTGCATTTTAATTGCCACGAAAATGTTTTCGTTTTTCCGATAAAATAATCACCTTGAAATTATTTATATATTTTGATTGTTATTAGAAATTCCATTTGCGTGTTGGTCATAGCAATTGTTTTTGTTTTTGGATTAGTTTCTTGTTTTTGTTCTTGGGTCAGTTTTAAAAATGTGTTCAGAGATGAACCGTCTCAAAATTCACGTATATTTTTTTTTCATTCCTCATGTTCATAGGAACATGATACTGTTAAATCTCCAGATGCAAGTCGTATAAACTATTGTGAGTATGCATTGCTGAAACGGGCTTTTGGAAAACGGTGTGAGAACTGTGGAAGGCCTTTTAAAAGCTGTGCAAAGGGAATGGCACAAGGTTCTCATCTCAGTTCTTCAGAGAAACATATTACAGTGAAAATTACGCTGTCGGGCTATTTTTAGGATCCAAGGGAAACACATGAAGCACTTACGGACCTGGCGCCATGGATTGTTCTAAATTTTTAGCTAAATCGAAATTGGCAAAATGTGGACTGAACTACCTCTATACCTAGCCTGAATGTTGATGCGGATTAATCTTCTCTTCATCATCGCAGATGTTTGATCCTCTGTTATTTTAAGCCTTCCGGGTCACCACTTCCACCACGCCTTAAAGCACTTCCTGGTCACCCTTCTTCTTTCGCTCTTGAAGCGCGTGATCACTTCGTTTCTATACGGCATGGCCTCGTGTCGGCTGGCCATTTGCAATTCGTGCATTATAACTGTTAGATGACTTACCTCATACTGTGCCGGATACTTATCCCTTTCTTCCCGTTCCACCCTGGAAAGTTAATTGTCCTCCTATATATTTCCGTTGGTGTGGTTTAGTAAGTCTATCACGACTGATCACCAATATCGTCAGGAGTTACGCTTTCTTACAACACTATGCTGATTTCTCAAAGTTTTGTGCTTGATGATTCGATACTTGAAGACGATTGTCGGTGGGTTTGTATTTGGCCCTGCCCACTATGGTTACCGACTCCCTTCGTTTCTATCCATCTTCAGTTCCAGAATGAACTACTGGATATTGAAGCTTCAGACTATGCTATGTCCCATAACAGTGCCTGTATTCTGATCGTGTTTGACAAAAAGAGTGCTCTTGCCAGCCTTAGGAATCCTCTGATTGAACCTATTTTGTTAAAATGTCATTCTTTACTTTGTGCCGGCTCAGTCGTCCACTTTCGTTGGATTCCTAGCCGTGTTAACATTCCTGGTAATGAGCAGGCGGACTGTGGGGCAAAAGATGCAGCTCTTCAAGGTGCACTGGCGACGCAGCTGCGTAGCACAGACTTTTACCCATTGTTCACCTCTTTCTTTTACACTAAAGACAGTCGGAATGGGATCTCGCACATTACAGCAAATTGCATGCCATTAAACTACGATTAGGAGTCTGGACCTTTAGTTTCCAACAATCTCGTTGAGAAGAAATACTTTAAATTCGACTGCGTATTGGACACATTCATTTGAAGTATGTATATCTTTTACGCGGCGATCCTGTTCTACAATATTCCGAACTTATGTCTGAAGATGTGTTAGTTCGTAGGTTGTTTTTTTCTATTAAAGCTCAATAGAATATTCATATAGTAATGCCAAGAAAGCGACATTGAGTGAAGGCGGATTGATTGCTTGATCCATTGCTTTCTTTATCACGATTCAATTAGTATGCGGACCAATGTTTTAAAACCCTGCTCCTTTAGGGTAAACAATAAGGTGATCTAAGCAAGAACGATGATGGAAGAATTAGCGGAAACAGGAAGTTGAGAGAAACAGGAATACTCCGAGAAAACCTACAGAAAATATTGTCCAGCACAAGCTTACTTGACCGGAATAGACTCAGACTCTCGCGCATCAGAGGTAAGAGCTTTACCACTAATGGACCATGCTACAAAAATTAAAGAAGAATGACAAGTAGCAGGCCCTACATAATTGAATATTATGTTTATTAAACTTAATGTTCATAAAGCTTCTTTTCGTTAATGTTTTGTAATTAATGTCGCTAATTATCCGATACTTGTAATATGTGTCAAAGAAATAAATGCTTGTTTCTCGCAGGGTGGTATCGTCTGCTCTTTGCTAATAGTAATAGTATGAAAATAAATTACCACACATTATCGCATATCACACCAAAGGGAGATTCCTGTTTTGCGATCACTTGAAACAGTATTTCTGAATACCATAGAGAAAAATTAATTTCTTTTTTCATGCATTGTAGGAAAAAATGAAAAAAGAAACAAGGAAAATGGTTCGATGTAAAATGCTTTGTATCTCTCGAATAAATCACTAACTGTATTGCCAGTGCATAACTATGCCTCGAGCATTTTTCGTAGAACTATTAAAACGAGGTTTCGCTATAACGTAGTGTGCGACGGTTCGGTGCCCGCTCCGGAATTTATTTGAATATAAGTATAAAGTTATATTATGAACACGTGAAATAGTTATAAAAACAAAATCAGATAAACTGAGCTTTTCAAATCTCTGTCACTTTTATTCACCATTTTTGTGTATATTGGGGATGATAATCTGGGGAATACTAGCAGTCATAAAGAGAAAACAGATTTCTAAGTTAATATCAAATTGAAACCAAACGTACAAAATAAGGATTGAAGTTTCTGCTTTATGTGTATAGTTATTATTTTGTTTCGGATTAACAATAGCTATTGTAATTCATAATATAGTTTTTCTTATAAAACAATACGAGCAATCATATAAAAATAGTGTTTAATATGAAATTAAATCCAAATCCTAAAAAGGATTAATAACTATTTATTTTATTTCTTTTTTAGAATATTCACATATACATACCATGTGTATTATCTGATGCTTAAAGTACTACTATTATCTATAATTTCAATTTCATTAGGAAATAACTCTATTGATCTTGCGATGAAAAGAAGTGTATGAAACTGTTGGTTGTGTTTCCGTAGTGGTAGAAAAATATTTCATCTGCTTTCAAAGGAATAAGTGTATAGGTATGGTGCCATGAGGAACGCTAGCACTACTAGAGTGAAGATGAATTTCCGAGATGAACAGCAACCTGAAACCAACCGTCTATATTCCAGATAAACTTACATGGGCGGTTCCACCATTGTGTAGGGGTTTTAGCCTCTACCGCATTAGCTCCGCGTTCGGGTCTCTTTACCACTCCATATGTAACGGTTGTGCTTTAGAATAAAAGTTGCAAGTGTAATTCATAATTGTAGAATTTTATTAAATATATTCAAATCCTAATCAAATTCCGTTTCCAAATACAAAATTCCTACTTTCTTTCCAGTAAAGACTTAAATCGGGATACTTACAATTAATAATAAACAGTTTAGCTAATCGGTTCATTTATTAGGGATATTCACCTATTAGCAGTATCCTGATATAACCATACCAATACAAGATTTCAGATAAAAGAACTCACGCTATCTCTGTCATTGGTTTGATTCGGTCTTTCGGAGTAGGTCTTTAAAAGTATGTTTCTCTAATATGTAAAGTAACAGAAAGTAGAGGTTTCAAAACAAATATCACCTCAAGGAGAAAATATGTCCAATGATTATTTAAACAATATCATTTTCTCTCGCGTCTTTGGTGCGAGACATCTAAGTTTAAATCTGAAAGCAAATCCGGTTTTTGAATATGAAAGCGTATATTGTTTATTCTAAAGGAAGGTGTTTTACTGGAAATTTTGTAGAGGGGGAAGAGCAACTGAGTACGTAAGAAGTAGTCACTATTTTCATGAATACATATGTCATATAAAAGTTCGTAAAGGTTTGATACTGAAATATGATCATATATTTTTTTTCAATTATTACTTGAGATGCAAACGATAGTGGTTGTATTTCTGGAAGTAACATTGCCTGAAAATTCCCATGAGAATTTCTAGGTTCATAAAGGGTTGGAAAATACTCTTGCAACTCTGAGAAAGAAGTTATTACATAGTTTCTTCTTCTCATCTACAAGTTAATATAGCACATATAGCACTCGAAACGAATATTTAATTCTAAACCGAAAACTAGAATATGCACGTTGATCTTCCTGTGATCTACATGATTCTTTAGCTTTACTGGAAGGTGTTATTTTTATTAAAAACATGGAAATTTGCAAAAATGACAATGGAACGAATTAATTTGTTTACTCGCGCCAAAAATCTCATTTCTAATGACAGCAGACATGGGAGAAAACGATACGAAATAAAGATAAATTGAAACCGGTCCTAAGCCAGAAGACACAAAACAGTATGTTTTGTAAAAGCCATTTCGATTGATTTTGTTTTGTCTGTAGAAACACATACAAGGTCCGTGGAAATATTTTTCGGTACGTTTAAAATTGTCTGAAGTCAAGTTGAACAGTATACCACATTAGATCTTGCCGCTCAGTAAATAGTTGTGAAATACTCGCTTTAAGTTAAACAACATGGGCCTTATGCAAACTCATTCTGACGCTGATTAGTGCCATACTAAAGCGTTCAACTAACATATGTTTCCTGCAGTAGTAAGGTCTTTAGTATGACGCAAATCATACTTCAAAGTGACTCTGCATAAGGCGGCATATATCTAAATAAGGAGTGTTTCCTGGCTGTTGACTAAAACCAGTACTATTTTATAAACTGTTGGAACAACGAACTGCATATACTGAGAGAAATAGAAGAGATTCCAATGCTTTACAAGAAGTGTAAATATGCTACGTAGCAATTGATCCCGAGTACCATCAAAAATTATAGTAAATTGCCGCAACAGCATTCGAACACGAGCCCCGTCTTTACTAGTCTATGATTTTACTGTATGAGCTGCTTCCATTAGCTTGTTTTCGTACCATATATCAACGTATTTCGGGCACCAATTTAGTACATGAACATGAAAATTTAAGTGAAATAAGTAGAATAATGGGATTGAAGGTTTCAACTGGTCTCTATTGCAAGACTGGTGGAGCAAACTCTCTTTCATACATAACCATTATTATAAATTTCATGTGCATAAATTACCTTAAGTAACAAAACTGATTTCCAAATTAAATGCAATGTGTAGACGTTTACAAAAACAAAGAAAACAAATAAACACTCAATGTAAATAAACGAGAAACCTAAAATATTACAAGATACTGTAATTAAGATTTAGTTCAATTTTATGAAGTACACATCTTCAATATGATTGTTCAATTCTCTTTATACAAATGCAGAACATGAATTACGAAGTTTTACGTCCGACGATTCTGTCGGCTACGCTAAAGGAAACGGTGATAAAGAAGAATGAATGAAAATGGTAGAATGAAGAAAATGGGAGGAAAGGGAAGAACTCCTAGAAAGCCTACGCTGACAGTGTTTGTCTACTACAAAGGTCACTTGGTGGAAGCTGGAATCGAACCAAGGGCCCATGCTCCAGATGCGATCGCTCTATCACTAAGCCACCGCGACCTTATAAAAAACAATGTTTATTCTCTACATACATATATATATATATATATATACTTGTATATTGGAACAGATATCAAAAACATGAAAAATTTTCATTTAAGTGTGCTTTCAAATTGGTATTCAACTCAGAAAATTGTTAATAAGTTGAGTTGATTTACAGTTTATCTCTGAGAAACCTGTCTATTTGAGACCTGTACGTACTGATTAACATAGATTCAAACTACATGAGCTTCTGCCGGGAATCGAAACCTGTTCTCATTATAAGAATATTAACTTTCCGTATATTAACTTCTTCGTATACATTTGATGAACTTAGCGGAAAAATATGACTGAGTTTTGAAACGTTACTCTTCAACTAACATTTCTTTCTTTTAGCATTTAAATTAGACATTTATGATTTTAAAATACACGTCTATATATTGAAAGAAAATAAATAAAACAACTTACTATACTCAGGCTCAAACTGCCGCCCTTTGTTTCTAGTTGTTGAAAAGCATTACTAAACACGTTTAACCACAGAGGCAACTTGTACGAAAACCGTTGTGATGTTGCTAATAGAATCGTTCTCAGCCTTCTGTAATTTCAATACAAAATGTTGAATGATTTCGGATATTAGAAGTGTCGTTAAAGTGCGATTGTATGTTCATCCCAAAATATATCATTTTCTACACTTTCAATTTTACGAATTTGTGAGCTTTGCTAATACCTGTGGCGAGTGATTTTCCCTAAAATTTCCCCCAGGATATTCTTGAAGTAATTATCTAACATACTACATTTTCATAACAGTAAAAGCTTTTTGCTTATGATTTTCTTATTTCGCTTTATTTTATTTAAAAACTTAAAATAACATTTCGTTACTACACAACTTTACTAATAAATCCCAAAGAAAAGTAAATATAAGAAGAAAAACGAGTTTGTAATAAAAATGTGAAATATACAATATATACGAACTTTTTTTTTAGCTAACGACGGTACTTGACTCTGGGATCGTATATGTACTTATATGTACTATTTTAGATACAAAAAGGAAAGGTGTTCTGAAAAATAGAATATAGTTCTGTCTTCCATATTTCTACAAAAAATCACAAAATAGCATATTAGTACAATACCTCATCTTATGACGAATTACTTATGACTACCTGGCAGTTCCTCATATTTATGACGCAATTTAAAATTGAATACAAGTATTTTCCCATTACTGCTGTATCTTACATGAAAGCATTTTCCATTCCTTTGTTCTTTATTATCTGCGTTGATTTCTATTTCTTGTTTACTCAATTCCTCACAAGTTCCATAAACATATTCTTTCCAGAAAAGCCAGAGCCGCTATTAAACGAAGAGAAGCTATCAGTGATGAGAAAACAATTCCAGATGACACGTCTCATACTTGCAAGACCTTTAAAAAGGGATTACGTCACCAGTGTCAACTTTGTGGAAAGGGATTCACTAGAGAGTCGCATTTGGCAACACACACGAAAACACATACGGGTGAAAAGCCTCATAAGTGCGAGGTTTGTGGAAAGAGATTTATTAGAAAGTGGGAGGTGGCAAAACACACAATAGCTCATACAGGTGAAAAACCTCATAAGTGCATGGTCTGTGGAAAGGGTTACAACCATCGTTCTTCTTTGAAAATACACACGTTAATGCACACAGGTGAAAAACCTTACAAGTGTAAGGACTGTTCGAAGGGATTTACAGAGAAATCACGTTTAGCATTACACGTGCGAATACATACAGGTGAAACACCTTACAAGTGCAATGTTTGCGGAGAGAACTTTAGGCTGCGTTCATGTTTGGCAAGACACGTGTTTATTCACGAAACCCAAAAACCTCACGCATGCCGAGTTTGTGGTAAGGGTTATATATTTAACTCTGAATTGGCCAGACACATGTTGATACATACAGGTGAATACCCCCATGAGTGTGCAGTATGTTCAAAGGGATTTAGAAGCAAATCACAGTTGGCATCACATATCTTAATACACACTGATGACAGACCTTTCACATGCCAAGCATGTAGTAGAGGGTTTACTACAAAAAATTACTTGAACAGGCACATGTTAACACACATAGATGTAAAGCTTCACACTTGCCAATTGTGTGATAAGGGATTTACGCAAAAGTCTTCCTTGGAAAGGCACGTGTTAACACACACAGATGAGACGTCTAACACACACAGGTGTAAAGCTTCACATTTGCCAATTGTGTGATAAGTAATTTACGCAAAAGACCTACTTGAAAAGGCACGTGTTAACACACACAGAGGAAAAGTCTCACACATGCCAATTGTGTAAAAAGAGATTTCCTAGAACCTCTTCTTTGGGAAGGCACGTGTTAACACACTAAACAAATCAAACGTAAATTTTGTAGTAAAAGATATGCTAAACAAACACAATTGGAAATGCATATTTTGTCACAAACGTGGAAAGGGAGCTACGAAAAACGTCAGGTTTTTCGAACTGCTTGATACACGCAAATGAAACACGTCACATGTAAAAAAGAGTGCGAAATGTGATGTCTTCGAATTTCATGTTTCGTAATGCGCGTCTTGTCAAAGTGACTCTGTGTCTCTAACTTGTCATATATTAGAAATTGAATATTAGTACGTGTATATACAATACTGGTAATATTTCGTATTAAATGTTGATAAGTAATATGATGTTTTCAGGCCTGGGTATCATTATTTCATATATTCAAAACAGCATCTCAAAATGATGCAAGTTGGTCAAAACCATATCACTGAATGAGACGAAAAAAAATATTTAATCGGAACATCTATACAGGGAAGAATGTCAGTGATATGATATACTTACTATAAGTACTAAATAATTGCGAGGTCACTGAAGTCGTCTTAACCTCTTCATTGCTAAGTTCAAGACATAAATACCAACGACGGTTTTATGTGAAGTACCTGCACACATTATACGGGGAATAAATGATACCACATCCAGTATAGGTCATTTAGGTCGTTAATATCCCGAAACTTCGTACTGTAAATACGCACGTTTATCTTCCCCATAACTAGAAATCGCATGGTGTTAAATCAGGGATCAGAAAGGAACCAACCTAACTACTAATTTATTAAGAAAGACCTGCGTTCTAGAATCTTTCCCTATTCCTCCATGGATAAAACATGCACATGCTCATTTTAGCCGTAAAATTAGTGGTCGACTAGCCCATTCTAGCCTCCCACATGCGATTATTATTATATAAGCATAAATTTCATTAACTTCTGCATTTAAACTAAGTTATTTTATGTAATCCTTATATATCCTGACTTTTCTGGTACGTTGTTCACTGTTCTTGCTTTGTCTTGTCTTTTTCACTTTTTAGAGTAGTTGATAGATGCACCAGACTTCAAAGTCCTCGTGTGCTGAGATTGCATAGACCTTATATCACTTCTTGATTTAAATAAAATAATTTAAATCGAAAAGAGTAAAAACTGGTTTTGAATTTTCGGCTCCGTTATGATTATTACGTAAATACAGTTTACCTCAAATTTAAGGTAGCGCGCAGGGAATGCCGGTTCAGATTTAGTATCAAGGTATTTTCCTTCCTTCTTTTCGGAAGTTTGGTTCCAGAAAAAAAATTAAAAAATAGGAAAAATAATGTACTGCTCTTTTTTCACTTAACGTTTTCCGTTTTCTTTTTCCACCAAAATTCAAGAATTTCTTAGTATTTTTTTTTTCATTTTTTCTCAGTTATTTTCCATTTATATTCAAGCATAGCCTCCAACCTAATTTAACCAAATTTCCTTCCTTTCGCAAGTCACCGTTCCATTTCCATATTTCCTTTATTTTTACGGTTTCTTCACATTTTAACAATAAGTGTTGTAGTGTTTCAGATTCTTTAAAGCGAAGTTGACATTTTTCCTTTACTTCTTTATTTTTTTCAATTTTATCGCTGTCTCAAGGCTCCCTGACCTGGCTTTGAAAAGTAAAATGCTTCGTATATCATTGTCCATATAATTTATTTTGTCGTAACGCATTTTAAAAGTCTATATTCCTTTCAAACTTCTCTTCTCGACAACTTCCTCATACTACTTTTCCTGCTCTTTTTGTTTAATTGCGTTTTCGGTGATTCTTACCCAATTTTTATAATTTTCTTCTCTGTGCCAGCGGGTAGTTTGACCATATTTTCTTTCTAATTTCCTAACTCTCCTAAAAAATTTTGTGTTCTTCCCTTTTCTCGTATGTTTAGTTGCCTCATGCACAACTTTAACTATTTTTGTTTCGTCCGTAAATTTTAATCTTCCGAGATATTTTATTTTACTCATAACTTCTCTTTTTACAAAACCACTAAATCTCGTCTTTCCTGTTATTGTTACATTTGAACGTAATTTATTTGTTCCAAGTGCAAACGTATTTGATTTTGTGCTTCTTGTAAAATATTCCTGTTTTTTTTCGTTAAAGTTATCACTTCAGCTGCGAATGTTAGTGCCGGTACTGCTACTTGCGTCCTAGTGTTCTTGACACCACAAATCTGTTGTATGACCACATTACTTTATTTTTTATAATTGCTGTATATTTTTGTAGTATATTTTTCAGTTTTTTCTTCTGTTCAAGTAAGTATTCTACTTTTTCAAGTTTAATTCCTAAAAATTCTACTATTTTTCCAGCCCTGCCTATTACTATGTTTCCTGCTTTTATATTTTGATCCTTTATGTCTCCACTAAAAACCATGAACTTGCATTTTTTTCATTTATTTTTAAACCAATTTCTTCTTTTTTCCTAACTACTGTTTCTAACATTTCCTTAATGTCTTCAATGTTAGTAATCATCTACGCTACATCGTCTATAAATAGAGTGCCAGGGATTTTTCTTACTTTTTCTTTTCCTTTCAATCTTAATTCTAATCCTCTGTTTGTTTTGAACAATGCTTCTCCCACTTCGTGTATGTATATCAGGAATAGAACTCGTGATAGAGCACATCCTTGTTTCAAACCTTTTTACTGTCTATCTATTTTGATTTTATGTTTCCCATTTCATATCTGTATTTGTTATCCTTATATACTTCCTTAAGAAGCATAATTAATTTCTTTGATATTCCTAAGTTTTCCATTACTTCCCATAATATCTCTCTCTTGACTGTATCATACGCCTTTTCAATATCAAAAAATGCTACTATGAAATCTCCTTTTCTTTCTCTGCATATTTCGATGAGTAGTGTTGTAATGTTGTTCTTCCATCTGTTCTGAATCCATTTTGTAACTTACTTAATATATTGTTTTTCTCTAGCCAATTCATTAATCTGTCTCTTAGAATAATTGCAAAGAACTTATATACACAGTTCTATAGCTATTGGCCTATAATTTTAAGTCGTGTTTATCTCTTCCTTTTCCTTTATATATTAACCTAATCTTTGTTTGTTTCCAACTTGGGGAATGGTTCTTGATTCAAATATATTACTCATAATATTCTTTAAACTTTCCAAAGATTTATTACCTAGGTTTATTAACGTCCCGTTTGACACCTCATCTGTTCCTGTTGCTTTTCCTCTTAGATTTTTTCTAACCTTCTCTATTTCCATATTTGCAATATCATATGTTAATTCCTGACTTTCTTCTTCTGCACTTTTATTACTTTTTTTTGATAATTTATTGGTTTCATTTTTCCGTTCTTCATAATTTTGCTTCATCGCCCAATCTGTTAAGTACACCACAATTTTCGTCCTGTCTTTCAGCATTTGTACCTTTTCATTTCTAAGAATGTTTTCTTTTTTTGTTTTGTTTTTTCTCACATATCTCCAAAATCTTTTCCCTTCTTCTCTCCCTCCTGGCTTCATTTCCTCTGCTATTTCACCATTGAAATTTATTTCTTTTATTTTAGCTATGTGTGCATCTTTCTTGCTATTTATATATTTGTTCCATGCTTGAATTAAATCCTCTTTCCCAATTTCTCCTTTCGTGAATTTCTTTAGTATTAATCTATGAGTTCGGCTTTTTTCTTTTCTTGTATTAATTTTTATTTCTGTATCTTTGGTCCAATTGAACTTACTACTTTCTGTATAACCATTCTTGCCTTAATTCGCATTTGTGACTTCAGCTGCAGCACTATTAATTTTTTGTCAGATTCATAGATTTATTCATTTATGTATTCTTTTTCTAACTTCTCTTTATATTTCTTTATATCTTCTTTTTCAAGTCTTTTAATAGTAAATTTGTTTTGATCTCTTTTATTTATTTATTTATTTTTTAATTCTATTTTATTTTATTTATTTATTTTTGGTGAAAAATTTATCTTGTCCTCCTGATCAAATAGCTCCATTTTTACTAATCTATGATCACTTCCTGAACTATAGATTCCTTCTTCATCAACATCAAATTCTTTAACAATTTTCCTGCTTTTTTCACTAACAAGAAAATAATCAATAGTAGTAGCTATCTCTCTTTTGAAGTATGTCTTCTTATCTGGTGTTTGTTTTATGTTCATTATTTCTAAATTAAAATCCTCTACTAATGAGTTTAAAAGTTGCCCATTTTTGTTTACTTCTCCTTCCGTTTCCATCAAATGCGCATTTAAACCTGCTCCTATTATATAATCTACATTTTCTTTTCATAAACAAATGACGGTTGATGTAGCGATGCTAATTTGCAATCACACATAGATGTTTATGCGATGTCATACAGGATCTCTTAATTTTCAAATTTTTAACAAAGATATTTGTTTGATGCTGCTATAATTAGTACAATGATTGGTAATAATGCTACTACGATACTCTCGTGAGAGAATTAATTCAACGTTCTATAAAATATTTTGGAAATAATTGTAAAATATTGTATCAAAATATTTCATTTAAATTTCAGAACAGGGTAACAAAAACATTTCCATACAAAATTAATAGGCGTTTTAAAAATATTAGGCATATTTTTGGAACTGTGGGGCCAGAATATTTTGCTTAAATTTCGTGCTTTGTTGCTATATTTTCTGTATTTTTGGATGGTTTTATTTAGGATAGGTTTGTTTGGGTTGGGTTAGATTAGGTTAGGATATTTGGATTTGAGAGACCAGAGTTCTTCTCTTCGAATTCGTACTTTCTTCCTATATTTTTCTGTTTTTGGTGGTTTAGTCTAGTTTAGGTTAGATTAGGATAGGTTAGGTTAGGTTAGTACTTAGTAACTTCATTTACTCATCAACTCATTTTTCCTATAAACATGGTGACTTTACCTTATTTAGAACCCCCAGTTCCAAAACTATCCCAAATATCCCTTATATTACGAACAGCGGCGGATAGGCCCACCGCGCTGCCGGAGCGGTGCCCGGTGAGCCACGTCAACGAATCCGTTATGCAACACATAAAAGAATATTTTGGACTGAACGGACCAAGCTTTAAATCGTAAAACTCGATGCGGCGTCGTGGAAACAAGGCAAAGTTATTAGATGCAGATGATGATGCCTGCAAAATGATCATATACCTATCTATTTAGTGCCTCCAAACCTGCTAAACTAATATCTACTGACTGCCAAAAGACTGAATATTGTGTTGAAGTTACCGATCCTACCTCACCTGCTACGAATGGCACTGTCAGAGTGGAAAATGAGCAAGAAGATTCCACTTATATGAGTCTTGAAATTAGTGTGCTTCAAACATCAGCTACGATTGTTACTATCGAAGAAGAAAATGAACAGAAAAGCTCTAGTTTTAGCGATGACGAATTTGAAGTCAGTGAAAACATTGAAACGCATGATGCAGTAGGGAACACAGCCACGAACTCCTTCATAGGTCATCAAATGAATGATATCCTCAAGATTTTGAGTTCCATCTCCGTCAACCAAAATAGAACATACCCTTTAATCTTGTGTTTACTTATAGGCTTAAACGAGCAGATGGCAACAACAGGAAGGGGCCGCGGAGGCTCAGTGGTAGAGCGTTCACCTCTGGTGCATGCGTTCCCGGGTTCGCCAAGTGAACTTTCTGGTGGACAAACCTTGTGCGTGGGTTTCCTCGGGGTTCTGCCGTTTGCTCCCACTTTCTTCATTCCACCATTTTGCTCATTACTCATCATCACCGTCTCCTCTGGCCTAACCGGCATAAACGTAAAACGTAAAACTCAAAGATTTCATTTTTTCACCAACATGGCTTGGATGTCATATCGTTCTACCCAAAATGCGTTTTTTACGGCGTGTGCACAGCATATTCTGCAGATCGAACAAACACTTTCTTAGAGATTTTATACGTCAGCGAGTAAGAGAGCATAAGTCTTCCAAGATACATCAGATCATCGTGGATGCTTACTACCTGAGAAAAGGGAACATAGTTTTAAGAAACTACTTCCTCATGGATAGATAAAACAGCGGCAGTATTAGGTTGGGAAGAATAGTCAGATAATGCATCAAGTTGTCGAAGTGCTGAAACTCATTGGTAAAAGAGAACTCACTTGCAGAGGAAAAGTAAATGAAGCAGCCTATAGACTGGAAGATACAGCTACACATCACGGAAAATTTCTGGATATTGTTCTTTCGCTGAGCAAATTTGATCTTCCGCTTAAAAGTAATGTACAGAAGGTCATCGAGAAGAGTAAACCGAGTCATGTGCGAGGAAGTACGCAGGATGGTGGTCACGTAAGTTTCAAAAAACACGCTGAATATGTTTTCGATGCTACTAACACACTTATCAAAGAAGATACTTCGAAAGAAGTCTCTCAGCTGGAATGTTTTTTGTTCTATTGGATACTACTCACCAGGCCAGTGCTATATTGTTTTACGGTATGTTGTTAAAACCGTTCTTAAAGAAAGAATTGTTGGCAATTTAAAATGCATATTCACCATCTTTGCAATTTACTATTGAAAATTCTGCAGAAGTTAAAACTTGATGTTAAGAAGTGTATTTGAAATTCAACCAATGGTGCAAGTAACATGCAAATTCGGATATTTCGGACAATATTCGGATTTTTCAAAACATCTATGATCAGTTACACGTGTCGTGTCAAGCTCGTATACCCAATCTTGTTATATGTGATCTGGCAAAAAGCTGTAATAATTCTGTGTCATTGTTTATTTTGCTGAATGACTGTGCGACATTTATTCATGAATATTATCTACGAATGGACATTTCGAAGATCGAATGTCACCAAAGTCGTCTTACAGTTATTGCGCAAACAAGATTTTGGATATCATTCTACTTTGGAGAAAAATTTTGGCCATTTTTCAAACCAAGAGAGTGCTTTGTATATAGAGTTGACCATAACAATGAAGCCAATTGCTTCTGCAAATATCAAACCAGAAGCTAGGTATAAGGCAAAAAGATACATAAAAGATGTTCTCAAGTTCAAAACAATTCTGACAGCACAGATGTTCCTCAGAATATTTTAAGTGACCATTCCATTAAAGTATCTCCAAACACAGGGTGCTTGTGCACTGGAGTTGTGTTGAATGATCAGACTACTCTGTCCCAACTGGAAGAGCAGAGAGCTGCTTTTGAATGATAAGAATGCATAACTGGCCAATAATAAATTTGAAGTATTACAACGTGATTCCTTTGTGTCTACAGACCTGTCGAGAATTTGCCTTTAGGAGGTGGAAGAGAATATTTTAGTATGAATGTGAAGAGGAAACTGTTTTCTGATCCGATGACAAGGAACTGCATTGAAGCGTTCAATACAATATTGAATACGGTAGGAAGTTCAACCAAGTAAGAACTTCCAGCTTCCGATAAACTTACTTACCTTATGAAAATGTTCAGTAAAGAAGTTTCCAAAGATTCTGTGAAAATCTTCTCTTCGACTTTCCAAGGTGGTGAGAATTCTTGAAAGTCAGTTTTGACGAACGAGTACAGCCGAGAAGAAACGACAGAGTGTGCCGATGACACAAGTGATTCAGAATTACAAGAACACACATTTCTTCAGAAGGAAGGCGAGTGTTGCAAAAATTGTCCACTGTGCTTTTTTTTTAATTTTGCAGAGATGTAATTTGTACTGTAATGCTTATCCAGATTTGCTACTAGCATACGAATTTCTACTGACTTTGCCTGTAACTCAGATAACATATGAAAGAAGTTTCTCAAAACTGAACTACATTAAAAATAGGTTAAGTAGTACCATGCCTCACGAATATTTGGAATCATTTATGTTGATGTCTATTAAAAAACACTTGATAAGGAATGTTTCGAATGGAAAGGGGAAAGATCTAAAAGCATCAAAAAGTCGTCATACGTACTCCTTGAACTTCATATAATACTTTGAACAAATCGGAATAATATACTGATGAATGAACATAAGGTTTAATTATTAATACTATTGACTGTTTAAAAATATATTTTATATGTTTTCTCGTAACAATAGAAAACATTGCAAATAACATGTTGGAAAATATTTGTAAAATATATGAAATACATTTCATATTCTCTTTTCATTATCATGAATGTAAAACATTTTTAGTATTACTTCGAACACATTTTCTCTCTCAACATTCAAAACATATTACATTACATTCAACACCAAGGGTAAAAATGGATCTGCAAAGTTGGGGCCGGTAGCTAGCGGCATGATACCACGCCGTTCCTCCTGCCTATCTTTGCCCAGAGTATTTTTTTAGGGACTAGGGGGACGCGTACATATTTTTTTGAGGTGGGGGCACGGCGTCCTCCCGCGTAATCCTTCATTTTACCCTTGTTCAACACAATATTTCTAGTATAATTTGTGAAAATTTTCCTTGCATTATTTTCCTGCTAACGTTCTAAAATGCTCTTCCTGCCAATGGCGTATTTACGATTTTGTTTTGTAGGGGGATTTGACTAACTTTATTGCTGGAAATGTGAAAATTGTGCAGGGTATTGCATTTACTTTAATATAGTAAATAAAATTTCTGGGGGGTTTTAAGCCCGGAAGCACCCTAAATACGCCACTGGTTCCTGTACTTCATTAAATGTTTTCCAAACACTTTTTGAAAAATATTTCCGGTAAACATTTGGGATACATCTCAGATATAACAAAGAATATGTTTTCTCCAGTAACGGAAAAGTATATTCTGAAAACAATGTAAATATGTATCTAATATATCAGAAAATGTTCCCTAAAAATAAAATATTTTCCAAAACACAACGGAAAACATTTTCTATTCATTTATAGTATGATTTCTTTTCTCTGTTTTAAAGTTTTATATTCCGAATTCGATTCAAAATTTTATAATGAAATTGGTAGTGGGAGTCGATTCCGGACGCTCTTTTTATTAAATGCTCTACCTACAACCTATATGAGACAAGGTTTTACAATATACTTTTGATGTTAAAGGCTTAAGTTTCTTAGGATAAATATATCTTTGTAATGTGTGCTGCTGGTAATGATATTGAAGTTAGAATTATTCCGAGTATTTATTCGTAGAATAGTATATTTTTATATTGAATAGTTTGATGTGTTTATGGAGCTAAGTTTTCCTATAATGTACGACATTGCCTATTCATAATGTAAGGCAGCACTTAATTGATATTAAGCACTGCAAACTGCTATTGTGGAAGATTGTTATAACATTAATTTAAATAAAGAAACTCTTAAAAGATAATTAACAAAAATACATCGGAAAATGGCACGTTTTGCTTACGTTGGCTCGAAAATTCGCTTATTGGTCGTCTGGGTCAGTACAGCATTAGTTAAATGAATAATTGTAAGCTTTTCTACTAACTAGTAACACGTTTAGTCAATTCGGTATAAATGACAGTTTTTTTCTTTCTTTTCTCTGAGGTATCTTCGAACATTGTCCTAAGACTTTCGACATCAAGCGGAGTTTTAAGTCTTGTCATCTGCCTACGTAATAAAGTCTTTTCTGGTTTTCCTACTCAAATTATAAATCCACAGAAAAAAAGTTCCATTTGCTACATTATAAATAAATAAAATCCTTTCTTCCTCTTTAAATAGCGGCACCATGTTTTTATTATATAACACCACCACCAGGCTTGCAAGCTCGAAACCTTTTGGAAACAGTAGACAATTCTTTGTTTATAATGTTTATTATACTTACCTCTATAAAATTTAGTATCATACCAAAGCTAGAGTTTTAAAGTATTAAGCAATAAAATAAATAATATCGTACTTTGTACCTATATCCGTTAGCAGAAAATAGTTTATGGTCTATACTGCTTCTCTTATGTATCCAACGATTATTTAAATAAACGTGTTGTGCTATTTCTTGACAAACGAAATACGTAGTTTGTAACCTACATAATCAATTATTTTAAGTATTATTCAGAAATAGTCATTTCGTTGGTAAATTGAGTGAATAGTTAATTCTGCTAATGCCTTTAATTACAGTGTATCATGTTCGTATTCTAATATGCATAATCCAGCGAATATAAAAACGTTTACTCCTAGTTTATATATATATATATATATCTATATATATATATATATATATATATATATATATATATATATATATATATATATATATATATATATATATATATATATATATAAAAATCGATGTCATTAAATATTGTTTGTGGCAATTCTAAGTTAATTCGCGTATGAATAACAGTTTTAAAAGTCCATCGTGAATTTACTTACTATATTACATTACAGCTAAGTTCAATGTTCATTCACTAAATATTATCTATCAGTGGTGGCCGGTGAATTGTGGTTTCGGGTTTTTCAGTACGAACGATAAGAGACAGAAGATATAAGGTGGACTCCTTGACTAGTCAGCATAATTTTAGATGCAAATGTTATGTGACATGTTAAATTAAATAAAATTTTGTTTTTAAAAAATAAAAAATGCAGTTCATGTTATCCGATTAATCATCTTAATTAATTAGTAACTTCATTATCCTCTCTTTGATTGGAGCAAATCTGTCTAATACATGCTGGTTGAACACTGGTATTCTTATTGTCAGGACTCTTTCGATGGAAAGCATAACCAATGGTGATAACCTTTCTTGGGACATTCAATTCCTTGAAAGTGTCAATTCTTTCTCATGTGTAAAAAAAAACTTCGTTTTGCTGGCGCCATAGATACAGTTAATATTAATTTCAGAAGCTTTGTAGATTCATTAAATATTTTTTCTAGGTTATTGCCGGCGATTCATTCTAGCAAACTCAGTCGTGACACTGATCCGAATTCTTCTTCAACGTTGACTGAAGAGAGTTTGTAGCAGACATTAGTGTTATTAAAAAATGTACATTGAACACAGTTTATTCAGGAAAATTTAAAATAAATTGAGATGTATCTGGTGCAAACAACACTACTGCCCTAATATATCCTGTAAATTTAAACTGGATTTTTTTTCTCTTGAATTTCCCTTCGCTTGTTTTGTCTAAGCCTTAAATGCAAATTTTTCCTCACTTTAAAGTTCATCAATGTTTTTTGTAAGTTATTTACAGAAGTCACGGTATACAATTCATTCAGAATTTGTAGGTTATTTACAGAATTAAAGCACACGCAATAAAATTAAACCTAATAATTAGAAACCGAAACAGCTGATACAAAATAGGTACTGGTATATGAATTCCGAATGTCACATACCCATACATCAACACACACACATGTGCGTAAAAGAAAAAAAAAACTACATTCCAAACCATCCATCTTGGTTGTTACGCAATGCACGATGAACACAATATACTTCCACATGAGGCAAAACAATGCTTACCAATGTGATATGTTATGAAAAGGAAACCTCGAAACCCGCCAGATGAAGGATCAGCATGTAACAAGCCAAAAATCAAAGAGCATCAAAACAAACAGCACTGCCTGTTCTACACCCAGAGATGTTAACTGGTAGGGGTCCAAAGTATTTGAGGGAGGTCCAATACTTCTACGTAGTACGGAACCTACCCTATACTGCACCCGAAAAGACGATAAGAAATTCTTAATTACTGTCATTTATAGTTTAAAAAAATGATAGAACAATTAATTTTATAAGAAAAGAATATATGATGAGGCGTTAAATAAAATATTTAGCCTACATCAATCGTTTCTCTGTTAAACAAATATAGTTCGTTATGAAAATCTACAAAAATTAGTCAAGTGTCGAAATTTTTGGGAGGTCCGGACCCAGTGGACCCTCTCGTGGCTACGCCCCTGAGCATTGCTAACTAGTCCCAAATTCAATGTGGCATTCCCCATCATACAGTTTTATGTGGAGATTATCAAGAGTATAAAATATACTTATTTTATAAATGAAATACGTTTATACTAAAATACTATCCACAGACGGGGAAGCGCTTTTACATACTGACTTATTAATATTTGATTCACAAGTTACTTTAGAAGAAGCCTTCATTATCAATATAAGCTAAGAATTAACTTGTAAATGCGGGTCCACTTTCATTTGTTGTCTCCTCTACTAGATATTGTATTTGTTGTTTTGTAATTCTGCAATCAGTTCTTTTAATTGTCACTTTATTGATTTGCTTCAGTATGGTCCCGTAATTTAAAAATATGAATGTATAAAAACAAATTCCATTTGTTAATTGTTAGTGAAAAAATTCAGTAATCGTATTTAGCGTGAAAATCTCGTTCACTAGAGATCGTGCTGTGTTGCAGAAGCACTGCAACGACCAGTCCCTTTAACTTCTGAGATAGGGGAAAGAAGACTTAACATTTGCTCCAATTGCCGCGCTGAAGGAATCTGGTCGTTGTATGCTCGCTGCAACACAATATAAATTAGAGACTCTGTGACGGATTATTTTTCGCTTTTTAAAACGGATTAACGGAACGAACAGTTACAGAAGTAAAAAAAAATATGTTATTGAAAGTGTATATATGCAAGTATTAAAAAGTATTTTTTTCTGTTCTTTACTACTATTGATGATAATATTTTTTCTTGAAATACTTTGGTCGTTGCGCAACGCTGCAACACTAACACTAGCTGTCACTGTTATCTATTATATATATATCAAATAAGGTGTTACGTTTTGTGCCTCAAACACGTGTCAGGATCGAGCTATGATTCCATACTGAATTTGTGAATTATCGTACGATATAAAAATGATGACTTTATGTATAGCCAGTTGTGTTTCTCTTAATAAAAATCCCATAAACGTGAATTATAAACTTCAATACAGCTTGCTTCTAACAAAAAAGTCTACAACCGTGGTAAATTGTCGCTTTACTCTGGAACCTCAATAAAAATAGCATATTTTAAACTAGGTATTAGTCCATTATGAACGTTACTACTATCCATTTCATAAAGATAGGCCCCTGACTTCGCGGTGCTGCCGTGACGTCCAGTCAAAACTTATACTGCATTGTCGTACCTCGTTGGAATTGTTGGAATGTTGTCTTTTCAATACTTAAGACATACAAATTTTCTTTGTACTGTGTAGTGAGAAAAAAATAGAAATAATGAAAAAGTGCGTATTTTTTCGTACTTTTTTGGTAAATCAATGTTTATAGGACTATATCTCGGAAATGAGATAACATGAAATAATTTCCTGTGCACGATATGTAGGTGCATCTATTACCTGTAAGTTCTGAAAATTTCATTACTCAACACGTAGTAATTTTCTTGTTATTCAGTAAAAAGTGAGACATCATTATCTCTGAATTGCTGCGGTGTATTAACAATCTGAAAAAACTTTTAGAAAGATCTTAAAATAGCTTTTTCAACCAAACTGTTTTGACTTGTTTTAAAAGATAAACAATCACAAATATGACATTATGATTATTTCTGCTTTGCGCCCTTCGCTATCGCAGTTTATACGGAGTGCTACGTTGCCACATTTTCCTGGCGCGTATAGACTCTCAGCCGGACGGGTATTTAAACTTGTCACGCACACTGTCCGGCACTTTTTAGAGATATTTTTAAAATGTAATGTCTCCACAGATTTTAAACCAATTTCTTAGAAATTAACAGGATATACAGTAAATGTACCAAGTGTTCAAAATTAGAAAAGCAAACTCTTACCTTGTTTGGATTTGCATGTGATGGTCCTCGAAAATTTGTTGCTTTTTGTCAGTTTTTCACTTATTGCACGCAGTACAAAATACACTTGCACAGAAACAAGAACATGCACAAAGTTTATTATATGATACAACCTTAGTTGATATGTAATATTGAGTTTACACTTCACAGAAAATCTGTTTTCAGATCTAAGAGCTCCAAGCTACATTAGAATCTGCCTTTGAATAGGAATGACGCGTTTTTTTTTTTTTTTCGGCACAGCTTCAGGTTTACTTGAAACAGAGTTACTATCTTGTTCACTCCCGGATACGCCACTGAGCACAGAATAATCAATGTCCTTACTATTAATTACTAACTCATAACCGTCTGAGTCGGAGTCATTCATCAGTTCTGCAATTTCATTATCGCTAAACATTTTGCCTCTTCTTTTTGTAACATCGCCGCTCGTGAAGGAATATCCATTTTTTTTTTCAATCAAAAAGCACAAGATATACTCACAAAAATATAAATGCCCATTCGTCCGTTTCATTGCAATGAACCCATATGATGTGAGTGTGTGTGGAAGTTTTTGACGCCTACGAACCGAAGGGAAGTGTTTAAGATTTAATCAGTGCGACGTGATTAGACGCAAATACAGCCCTCGTCACCTACTCATTGCATTGTTTACTTTCGTTGAAAGAAAACAAAGGACTCATTCTATGTTACATTCGGCAGGGGAATTGATCGCAGAACTTGGGTGAACACATGATTGCCAACATTTCTTTTTAACCTTTAACATGTTCGTAAGCTGTAGAGTGTGTATGCTGATAAATCTTGAGGTAGAAATGGAGCCATTGTTTATAAATATTAGGGAAGATAGCAGGAGCAGCGATGAGTCAACAAAGCCATGACGAAAGTGAATGAAGTAAGTAGATTAAGAGATGAGTTTTTGGATGTGTTTCTTCAACGTTTTATTTCGATTACATTGAGATGTGTACACTCATGTCCAAAATTATTGTCGCATATCTATAACTGTCTTCTTGTAAGAATATAATTTGATAATGATTTTGCAGGGTACTTTTAATACTGATACTATATGTAGAGTCGGGAAATGTATATTTGTAATAAATTTCATAGGAAAAGAATACCAAAATTAGCATGAGTAAAACAAAATGTTCCTAAATGGATAAGAAAATTTTAGTTTCGTTTTATTGTTCTTATTTACTGCTCTTTTGACGTGAAATTTGCCACATACATGTCTTTGCCGATTATACACATACTAACATTATAAGAAATACCAGGCGAATTCGTTATCAAATTATATTCCTACAATAACATATTTATAGACATGCGACAATAATTTTGGACATAAGTGTGCATGCATTAATATTTTTATGATGTTGTGAAAGGTTATAATAAATTCTTTTCCTATTACATTCGTATGAAGTAGGCTTCACGCTACAAGCTTCCTGAACGCGACAACAGTGCACGACAGCGTTGCCACACTTCCATTTACTGTATGCTGTTTCTTCATATAAGCGCGGGGAATTTAAAGATTGGGTTGCAACATGGCTCACCGCTTAACGCAGAGAATATGTTGAAGTAAACATTTTTTTTAAAAAAAATAAATACTCTACCAACTAAACTCTTTTTTGTTTATAGTTCCAAATATTTGGAACACTAGACTTCCAAATTTTCGAACAGTGTTTTGTACGTTTCTCTACCTACCATGGTAAAGGAGATCAGAGCGTCGTACATTTGTTTTAATTACACAAAAAATATCAAGTGATGAAAAGTGAACTTTTCACATCTTACAGTTAATGGATGCATCTACATACTGTACACAGGAAATTATTTCACGTGATCTCTTTTCTGAGATATAGCTCTATAAACATTGATCTACCAAAAAAGTACGAAAAAATACTCACTTTTTCATTAATTTTTATTTTTTTCTCACTACATAGTACAAAGAAAATTTTTATATCTTAAGTACTGAAAAGACAACATTCCAACAATTCCAACGAGGTATGACAATGAAATATAAGTTTTGACTGGACGTCACGGCAGCACCGCGAAGTCAGGGGCCTATCTTTATGAAATGGATAGTAGTGACGCCCACACCGTTCGTATTGGTGTTTTCTACATTCTTCCCATATAGTATTCACTCTAGTGATTATTTTAAAAAAAAGTGTGTCCTCATCTTACCCCAATTAGTAAAATTAAAAAACTTAAAAACAATTAGTGCAGTAAATCTTGCATTTCCATATCATCGTTTCAATAAATTAAAGTAAAAATCTAAACTCAAACAAGCTTACGTACTAATATTTGCTTGTGCCATTCGTTAGTTTTATATTTCTTCATTAATACAATTATGATAAATCTTGAGATATTTATTTAATTTTCATTTCTTTCTTCTTGCTTTTGTTTCTGTTATTTAAAATAATTCCAATAATTAATGTTCTGTAAACAAATACCGAAATAAACCTCTTAAATGACACTTATCGTTTCTATTTAGGTGATTATTTTAATTTTTAATTTAAATATCTATAACATATAATAATGTGTTAATACTCTCTCTCTCTCTCTCTCTCTCTCTATATATATATATATATATATATATATATATATATATATATATATATATATATATATATAGGGGAAAGTAGTACACAGTGGATCAGAAGGCGTTATTCATTTATTTATTGCACAAATTCAACTAGCGCATGTCAGTTATTCTGTTTTCACATTACACACTTATTAATGAAATGTCAACAACAATGGATGCTTCTCACTTGTGGTGAAGTGAAAAATCTGTTTTCCTCATGCTAAAGTAGAAAGTTAAGTAACAGAAGTGAATGCTCTGACTTTGTGATTTGTCTTGTAATTTAGAATATAGTGCACATGGGAAGTAGGTAAGAATGTATTTGTAATATAGCATTGTTTATTTTGTTCTTCTACTTTCATAGTTCCTTGTCGTGGGAAATTGTTTGGGTTGACTGCAACAAGTACACAGTGGATCACATCGGTGTGGTACACAGTGGACTGATCCACTCTGTACATCATTGTGTTTATAGAAGTTCAAGTATTTGGCATACTCATTTAGATACACATCATAATATTGGAATCTTACGGAACTTTTACTATCATGTTACATGTTACAGATGAATGGCTTGACCACGAGGAAATACACGCAAGGCAACATGAAAGATTTCGATGATAGAAGCAATTAGTGGTAGAGCAGCGATATTCTATTAGACGTGTTGGTAAATTGAAGAACATTGATTACAGAACTTTGAACAGACATGTCAAAAAATAAGAAAGTACCAGGTGACAATGTTAAAATGAAGCAAAATTATTCTGTACGACAAATTTTCTTTTCAGAATTGGAGCATTTATTTCCGAAATATATAAAAATGTGCAACAAAATGTGTTAGTCTACCGTAGCCGTGAGGCATTTGGCATATGAAATTGACAAGAACAACAATATATCGATACCTTCTTCGTCGGGAAAAAGCAAAATTTCAGGTCTAGAGGGAATCGTTATAAATATCTTAGTATTAGAAATCCCGAAGATGCGTTGGAAAGCGTCAATCTTGGACTATCAAGATTGTTGTCATTCAACAAACACAATGTTTAGGCATTCTTTAGTAATTTATGTAACTTATCTACGAAATATTCCAAATTTTGTAAGGGGGCACGGTGGCTCAGTGGTAGAGCGTTCTGGTGCTTGGGGTCCCGGGTTCGATCCCAGTCCCCGCCAAGTGAACTTTGTGGTGGACAAACACCGTGCTCGTGGGTTTTCTCGGGGTACTGCCGTTTCCTCCCACTTTCTTCATTCCACCATTTCACTCATCTCTCATTATCACCGTCTCCTTTAGCCTCACCGGCATAACAGTAGGACGTAAAACTCAAAGATTTCTTTTTTTTTTCAAATTCTGTAGACTTTCACGTATTTCCAACTTAGATATGAACTAGAGCAGTTCAGACATCCAAGAAAGTAATAGCAGAGAAAGAAACCAAGCAATTACATCTATGCATGAGTGGCGAAAATGACGTCCTCGTTATGACGTGTGTGACTGTGAGCATCCGGTATATTTTTGGCACCAGCTATGGTTTATAGTAGGAAATATTTTGAACAGCATATGATCAATGAGGCATCGCCTAACCCACTTAGTTTGAGAACTCCATCAGGATGGATGAATGAAAAATTGTTACTACATTCTAGCAATAAAATACAATCAGTTGGATGTGCGTGTTTTCGTACCATTGAAAGCACATTAAAATGCAGCTGTGGATACTTGATTGTTACAAAACCCAAGAGTGCCCATGTTAATATACGAAGCAGCTCAATCTTGGGGTTTGTATTTGCACGAGCAGTAATTCCAATCAACACCAAAGAGGTTTTAGAAAGACAGGAATGTCTCCTTACGATCAAAATATATTTACAAAGAGTGGTTCTTTTCTACGCTGTATGTATGCAAAAACAGATAGAAGACCAAATCAATGTACCTTCCTCAGGCAACAATCCTTTAAATCAGGAAGTAGAGAATGTAGATGCAGATTCGAAAGAAAATGCTTTCCAGAAAGAAGAACTTAAACAGTGTTTTTGTGTCACCTCAAGAAAATCGTAGAAAGAAAGGCAGAGGCTGTTTCCGGAAAGAGCCAAACGTTTTGAAGGCAAAGCCAGTAAATAAAGGGAGTCAAATTTCAGCAGCAATCTGAAACAAGAAGGATAAAAGAAAAACGTTCCGTCCCGAAGAAAGTGAAAGAAAATGGTAGTTTAACGGAGAATGACGATTTTCAGGCAATTGTATTATAAGATTTTTCAGATGATGATACTTTAGAAAACGAAATCTTTTAGTTTGTCACATGTTACTTTCGAGACAGAAACTACTACTTATGATGATTTGAAACAGAGTCAAAGAGAAGTTCAACCTGGTGCTTACGTTTTTGTAAGATTTCTTTCATGGACACATTACATTGGTCAAATCACGACTAGGAAAAACAATGAAAATGACTTTAAATTTCGTTTCTACGAAGCGAGAAGATACCTGAAAGTTTCATCCAACCAAATAATCCAGATATTTCACCCATACACAATATTTGAATAGTAAGAGGGCTTCCAAAACCTCTTGACTAATAATTTGCATAATCAGGCAAATTGAATCCAATACAGAAAGTTAAATTCTCCATTCTTATAACAAATTGCTTATGCTATTGTGCATAATTACTTAAACTTCTAAATTTACTAATCCGGAACCAATGATTCTCTGCACAAGATATCAATTTAATAGTCTAAAACGTTTGTTTTATAACTGTCGTTTGTATTATTTATTTTGGTAATCAATTCCTGAAATTAATAGTATGTTACTAAGATCTTGTAATACTTCAATTCTAACTTTTATATAGAATTTTAAAATTTATTTTGTATTGTGAGTAATAGTACAGATTTTGACAATAATGCTTACAATTTTATGTAGATTTGGAGATTTTTATATGATGGACCCCTTTATCATACGTTTCTATTCATTACTTTCAATACATTGTTCCTTTGATCCACTGTGTACGAATATATGATCCACTGTGTACGATGGTGGTACACAGTGAATCACTTTACAAACATTAGCGTTAACTGTAACTGTAAGATACAGAGCAGCGCTACAAATTAATAAATTACTTACGAATGTAGTGGAGACATGTGCCCATGTTCTACACTAAACAAATTCCAGTAATACTTACATTAAACGGATTTATGCTGAAAGTTTTAAAAATTGATCCACTGTGTACTACCTTCCCTATATATATATATATATATATATATATATATATATATATATATATGTGTGTGTGTGTGTGTGTGTGTGTGTGTGTGTGTGTGTGTGTGTGACTCATTCACAAAAATCCTAAATTATAATAAAGTTATTTAGTACAAATAAATTACTTAAGAAAAATTCCTTCCAAAGTATTTCGTCCACTTCCTAACCAGGTAAAATAAAATAAATAACAAATAAAATAAAAATATATAAAAATATCAAAATTTAATTACCCTTAATTCGGTCACTATCAAAAATGGTAATAAATAAGTAATCATTATAAAAACTTAACCACCATTACCAAATGACCATTTCTTTAACTATTCCCAAATAATCGATCCTTATTCAAACTATTTATACTAATTAAGGTTTACAATCCTCTCTTTCCCAAATTAGTTTCTTTGTGCAATGCATAGTGCCGTTCAAATAAACTTCGTACTTCTTCCAATAAAGTTTGCCACATGTAGTTCCCACCTACTATTTGCTAACAAGGAAACAAAAAAGGGTAAAGTAACAATCTTGATGTATAAACAAATCGAGAAACAGGTGGTAGTTCTGTCAGTCACTCTCAAGATTTATCGCTAATTATGTTAATTTTGAAGATAACGTTATCGCCACAGAACGTTAAATTTCAGTAAGTTGCTTAAACTTAAGGCTTAATGTTCTTAACATATTTCGCATTCTCTCAAGAAAGGAATTCAAGATGAAACTTTATGTTTTTATTCAAGAAATTTGTGTTTCAGCATATAAAAAGGAATACTTTTGCTACCTTTCACTGCTGCTCACGCCATTAAAAATTATTTTACTATAAACTGTTGCAAACTTTATTACAAAATTGTTTATCATATTGCCACTTCATCTTCGCCATTTTCAGGTATAAATGTATTCTATTTTTTATTTATTTATGCAATGAAATGTTAACTCCCTTGTGGCTAAACTCTTAGCGTGCTGTTCTTTGTCGTGGAAGCCATGGCTGGGATTCCGACGGGAGTTCATGTAGTTTGGATTCCACATTACGCTGTCTGACCACGTATCACATAGCCTCCCTTGCAAGTATCGCTTATCTCTGATCAAGGATCCAACCATTTTCTACTTCGAAATAGCTTAATCAAAGCATCGAAAACTTGGAACGGAATGGAATGGAAGGATTTACAGATTTCATAGAGTACAAGTAAATTTATACTCAAGGAATCTGATATAGACTATCTCTGATTTGTCATTTTTAATCTTTGCTTATTAATAAAATTCCAGACAGAATCGACAGAGGCTATTTCATGGGGACATATCATCTCGGAAGGGAACTTCAGTGGATAGTTAGTCGAACACTAAGTTTCCTCGCATATGGCATGGAAATCAAAGGTTTAAATCTTTGTGGGAATACATGTTGTTCAGATTCCACATGAAACAACAATTTCGTGTGAAAATCTTAATTAGTTACTGGCCAATGCGAGAAATTTCTCCGCGTGTATGCCCACATTTGAATCCTAGTAAAAATATTTCTGTTGGATACAAAGCCAATTTAAGGGTTTCACATTAAACATTTTTTTATTATTTAATTCTTTATTTGATACTTAATTTATAATTGACAGGTATTCGCTGTGTGAGTCCCTCTTTTCCTTTCATAAACCCTCGGCAGTACAAGAGAAAAATAAACGCTAGCAATAAATAAATTTACATTTGATGCAGTTTCTGGTAGATTTCTTAAAGTAAAAACATACATAACCATTAAGATCTAATTCTGAAATGCACATTTCGATGAGAAGTCGGGTCAAGGACTAGATATTATAAGTATCAGCTCATCACATTACTTATGAAACTGAGGTACAATATCGAAAATTCTGCTCTTGAGGTGAGAAGGTCCAATTTCTCTGATATTGAAACTCCTCCTTATTTATTTCCAAAACGCTGAATGTAGGAATTTCCTTAAGTAGGTGATGAAAATATCGGTTTGTAAACTCTTATATGTAACTGAGATAACACATGTTTCTGGGATTTCGAAAATTTCATTTCAAAGAGTAGATTTAATAAGATCCAATTCCTTTTATTTTTGGAACGTTTCCAATGGGATGGTTCGTATAAGTTGAAGGCGTGATATTCGGTAATTAAAGTCATGCAAAACTAAATTAAAACACGTTTCAGCGTTTTCGAAAATTCTGTTCCTGAGGCTGGTGTCACATCGATTCTATAACACTTGAAATCTTCTTTCATTATCGATAAAATGTCCATTGTAAGCCTTAGCTTAAGTATGAAATGTGAAAATCGATATATAAATTTCTAATTAAAAAACTAAATAATTATTTCAGCATCTACGAAAATTTCGCATCTAATAAGAGTAATGGACCAATTTCTTTAAAATTAAAGAGGTCACGGTGGCTCAGTGGTAGATCGTTCACCTCTGGTGCGTGGAATCGCGGGTTCGATCCCCGCCCCTGCCATTTGAACTTTGTGGTGGACAAATACAGTGTGCGTGCGCTACCTCGGGGTTATCCCGTTTCTTCCCTCTTTTCTCGTTCTATTTCATTCATTTCTCATCATCACTGTCTCCTTTAGCCTAACCGGCATAACCATGGGACGCAAACCTCAAAGATTTCATTTCATTTTTCATTAAGATTAAGATTTCATATTAATTATTCAGGAAATCTTTAATTCAGGAACTCACTTGAGTTGGAAGTGTAGAATTCTTCACGTAAACTTTAACTAAGAAGAAAGCAAACATGAAATTTAACGTTGGAACATTCATTTAAATGTTTTACCCAGAATAGAGTAATACATAAATCTATGAAGTTTCGGAGATAAAACTTATTATAGAATTCTTCATTAAAAATAAGTGGACGCGTGCAAAACTGTTTCAAAAATTCCTCTCGAAAGAAAAGAATCAATATCTAATTTTGTCTGTATTGAAACAATGTTGTCTTTTATTTTGATCGCATCAGAGGAAAGTGGCTGAAACGTTTCAGATTGATTAAGGAATATACTTACTGACTACGTTGAGCTATATTTCAATCACTACTTTGATTAAGGGGCAGTAGATAAAGCATATTACTTCTAGCACACTGTAACTTTTTAAACTTTTTAGTATAAAAATATATAAGTAAAATCGAGACGTTCTATTAGTCCCCAACCGGCTTCCTTTGTACCCAAGCAGAAAATCTACCCTAACCGCCCTCATAAATAACACTCCAAATAAGCCATAAACGGCACGTGTTCGGTGTCGAAGTAATACGTTGTTGCCATCGTTAAACTTTTATGATAAAACACAACAATCATTAAAGGAATTCAGTATAACAGTATGGACAGGGGCGATCAAGGACGGATTTCTGGGAGCGGCAAAGAAAGATTGTATTTTTTCTCATCAGGCTTTTGCGGCACTGCCTTGCGGGGGGAGGACAGGGGCGAACTACTTAACATGTTTGGTTCGTACAAGCGTTATCGTTATGGAAGTTACATAATATTAAAAATATGCTGTATATAAGAGTAATATAAGCACATATCATGAATCTAATGATTGATTTATTTTTTTCTCTCCATCACAACGAATTCAAATTAAATGAAATATTTCAGTTTAACGCCCCAGAATTATATCCTTCAAGCTAAAGGAGACGGAAAGAGGAGGATGCAATTAAAACAAAAGTAACGAAAAAGCTAGATAAATCTGTCTTTCTGCGAAGACTACTGGCGAATCTGTAAGCAAGAGAGTGAATATAGCAACATCGCTTTCTTTTTCAGCAGGTCAACTGGCAGGCCATCCTCAACTGGAAGGACATGTTGAATTATCCCTCCCATGTAACAAAGAAACACGCGGTTTCCTTCAATTGTGTTCCGCTTCCTTTGTAGCCACCTGGGAATGGTTCGAGCGATTTTACTATATATTTTAGGAAATTACTACACCGAAGTGTCTTTCCATAAAACTATAGCGTACATATCATAGCCAATCTTTGCTTATATAAATACTATTTTTTCCTCCCTCACATCTCAGTGACTTGACTCGCAGTTTAGCGCACTTTCACTTTTTAACTGTATTATATACCAGCATGCATAAGGTAGTTTTACGACAGTAGTATGATAAATCGATATCACGATGGTCTACATATAAGGAATTGAAGCGCAATTACACTTCGATCAATACTATTTACTACAATACTTTAGCATATAGAGGGTGGTAGGTAACTCCACCGACAAACTTTAGGATTTAATTTCTATATGAAATGAAAGAAAAAAGTTATAATGAACATGGGACGAAAAACGTCTCCTTTGAGAGTTATGAGCCACCGAAAATTCGAGAATTCACATATCGAAACGCTCTGCCTTAGAAACTACAGGACCGATCCCAAGCGGCTTAAGGTATTACAAAGGAACTAGGATGCGAACTATCTAAATATCCATGTTTTACCATCCTCCATTATCGCTGAAACGAACTGTAAAAAGGAAACTCAGGTATAGGGATACTCCTTTAAGTGCTAATAACGCGCTCGTTTCGCCGATAATGGAGGATGGTAAAAGATGGATATTTAAATAGTTCGCATACTAGTTCCTATTTAATTCCTTAAACCGCTTCTTACAGGTTTTATAGTTTCTAAGGCAGGGCGTTTCGAAACATGATTTTTCGAATTTTCGGCGGTTCATAACTCTGAAATGGGACGTTTTTCGACCTATGTTTATAAGAACATTTTCTTTCATTTCATATAAGGAATTACCTCCCAAAGTTTGTCGGTGGAGTTACCTAGCACCCTGTATATATACAGCGCAAGAACATTTGCCCAATATTATTGCACATAGATTCTCTGTATAAAAAATCTGTTTTTAAAATTTGGTTGAATAGTTTTTCTACTCTTCCTGCATACGATTCTACTTTTAGAGGCTTACATATTTTCTAATATTTTTCTATTGTATTCCCGAATACACTGTTATTCATCAGTTTAGAAAAGTCGTTTACCAAATTATTTGTTACTTAATTTTCATTTATGCGCTTAAATCAATATAGTTCTTTAACCAATATGCTTGTTCAAACTATACTACTCGAGCATTTTTTTAAATTTTAAACTAATTGATAAGCATTGTTTTAAGTTTCAATATTGAGTGACAAATTTTTCTTTAATGTAAAAGACGTTAATAGCTTTGATTGCTTGGAGCGAGGTAGACAGATATTTTAAGGAGCTAATATATAGTCTTTATAACAGGTATGTAATTGTTCTGGATAATTAAGATCTGCTTCTAAAATCTAAAACCAGTATTGCAATTATCAGGTCTCTTTGTAAAAGTTGTTTCTATTACTTTTTTCTTGCTTTACCATCTAAATCCTTTCTCCGGTGAATATTGACTCAGCCCACCCACACAGATTGTTTGCATTTTAATACATTATGTAAGAGTCTTCTTTGTTCTCATCATAATCTTCCATATACTTATTGTTTACTTTTGTGTATCTTTACGAGCATTGACTAACTCCACAATTTATAGATTTTTCATTACGACCATATCGTAATCTGGTAACAACTCTAATTTCATATTTGTCATTTTTAACATTGTATCACAAGCTAAACCTGGTGCTGTCATATACAAAGCTGGATTAAGAAAATATGTTTTTCTAAAATTGTAAAATACACTTGCTAATAACAACACATCAGTTTAAAGATATAAATCAGGATATTATTAATTTTAAATGCTTTCCACACTTTCTTTGCAAGCTCATAGATCTCATGACAAATATTTGTGTTATTCTGTAATTGAAGAATCCTTCTTTTGGTGGTAATTTTCTATTTCTAAACTCATTCCAATTATTAACATAATTATATGAATAAACACCTTTGTTAATACAAATTAAATTTTTCCTTCATCAGAATAGAAGTGCTTTTGTCAGCCATTTGTTCTCCTGTTTGGTTTGATGATAATTTGTCTAACCTAAATGACATAAAACTAAATAATCTATAAATTTTAATTTCGTAATGCCAATTTTTTCCTGAATATTATATATCGTTTTTCGTTATTAGATAATGAATTATTTTTTCTTGATTACTTCCTAGCACTTTAATAAATAACAGGGAATCCTATTCTGTTAGGTTATTTACAATCACTGGTACATACTTAGATACTTTCAAACGTTAGAAACTTTTAAATTTCACTTATTTTATAATGCAGTTACGAACTCTTTTGTTATATGATCTGATGCTTAAATTTATGATTTTTACAGTGTATGGCACTTTTCAGGAAGAGCAGCGTTCAGATTTGTTAAATTCTTTCTCTGTTTACATGTTAAACCTAGTTCGCAATATTGATTTAATATGTTTATATTTGTTTGGCTTCTTTCTTTAACATTCTTATAAATTTTTGAACTGCATCTTTACCTCTATGCACAACTGAATCTGTTTCAGTTCCATCATTTTTACAATGTAATACCAATCCAGTTGGCTTATATTGCTGATGTTTTTCGTATGTGATTCGTTTTCTGGATAACACTCTTTCCAACCTATAATTTTATGCAGTAAGCATTCAAAATCATCATAAATCGCAAACGCATTTTAATCTTATGTTCGTAGTTTTTGAATTTAATATCCCCCCTATATATTTTCCTTTTGCATTTCTTTTTTAACAGCTTCATGAGTAGATCAATATTACTCATGTTTATCTAATGAATTTTGTGAGTCAAAGTATAACAAACATATATAACATAAATATGATCGATCTCTCCTTTTAGTTATTCCATTACAAATCTACTCAAGTCTTTAATTCATCAGTAATGTGTTTTCTCTTCTTTTGTGTATAATAAATTCATATGTATTCGTTTTTATCTTGAGTGGCATATAAAATGTACACCATATACTTTTCATTGTATGTGTGTACGTTAATAGATATATTGAGTCTTCTTTCAATTATTAAAATGTCGCTTAGTTTTAGTACAAAATGAATATCTTAATTTAAGTTGGAAGCCAACAAAAACATGCTTGTATTTTGATGGTCGTGGACCTTTCTCAACAGAATGTAATGCAGAAGACATTGCATATAAAATATTTTAGTTTTTTACAATCATAACAGTTTTTTCCTTTTTAATTTCGTTTGGCATTTCTACGAATGATGATCTTCTATATGGTGCATATTTACTAAGTGCTAATTCTAAAAAGTTAATATCCTTAAGAGCGCAACCAGAACCTCTAGCTCGAAACACATCCATTCTTGTTCTTAATACTTCTTTAGGAGTAGTTCTACTTTTTGAACACTGGTTGATTAGTGTATTTCTCTTATTGTGTTAAAGTATGTTTTGAGTTTCTTTTCCTTTTGAAATTGATAGCTTTTCCAAAGATTAACTTTTACGAACCATGTTTCTTCAAGCTGATATTTAGACTATAAAAACCTTTGATGTTTAAATATATTATTCTAGAAGCTCATGCGCCTTATAAAGTGTTTTACATCTCCCTGTTTCTAACCTTGGTATAAATGCTGAATTTTAGAGCTTTACATCAGTTCGTAGTGATTCAGTTTTTACTTTTCGATCTTCAAACATGTCTTCTTCAAATGAAGATATGTTTTGTATTTCTTGACTTTCTTTAAATAATTTAATATTACCTTTTCTTAATAAATAAATAACTTCCGATTTTTACTGCTAACCCTTAATACTTCTTCTTCTGCAGAGCTGTTTAATTAATTAACCTATCCTTATTATAAATCATCTTATTTTCTACTTTCATTTCATTTGATTTCATTTTTATTACATCACTTTTAACAGTACTATTTAAATTCATCTCCTATTTATTATGATCCCAGCCCTCGCCAAGTGAACTTTGTGGGGATAAACACCGTGTGCGTGGGTTTTCTCGGGGTTCTCCCGTTTCCTCCCACTTTCTTCATTCCACCATTTTATTCATTTCTCATCATCACCGTCTCCTTCAGCCTCACCGGCATAACCGTGGGACGTAAAACTCAAAGATTTCATTTCATTTTTTCCTATTTATTATAAAGAAAATCACTCTTAGCAAAAATACAACATATAATATTTATATCACCTGCAAAATTCTTTACCTTTATTCACATGTTTTATTAAAAATTCGGATACCTTTATATTCCTTTCTATTTACATATTTTTGTTAATTCTAGTGCAGTGAGATTATTATTCTTATATATATGTCATTTTCATTTTTTAGTTTAAAACTTATAGGGTTTTAATGGGTACACCTCATTAAAGTTGCAAATACATTTACTAAACCTATTTCATTTTAAACATGTACCTAACTGCTAAAAATTAATAGATCTTGTTCATTTCTACATACTCACTTCTAATTATTGCATCAATGACATCATCATAATATTTTCTCTGTAATTCTTTAGTGGTTTCTCGTTCATCATCACCAGTAACATTACTCCATTACATCAGTAACTCTCCATGTAAACTTTGTGGTGGACAAACACCGTGTGCGTGGTTTTAATGTGAGTTTCCCGTTTCCTCCCACTTACTTCGTTCCAACATTTCATTCATTTCTCATCTTCACTGTCTCCTTTAGCCTAGCCGGCATAATCGTTGGACGTAAAACTCAAAAATTTCATTTATTTTTTTTTACATATCAAACTACATTATCACTCTTATCTTTAATTGCTGAATCTCTTAAAACCTTCCTACACATAGTACAAGAAATGTTTTATGCTAACCAATAAGATATACATTCAACTCATAATCTATGAAACAGCTAGTTTTTTCTACAGTACATATCAAATTTTGATTCCTTATATATCGGACATTCATTTTTCTCTTTACTGATTGGAAATCGCTTAATATTAACATTTCATATTTTTAAAAGATTTAATTATATGTTTATTCACTCTTAAGAAACTAAATATATCTATTTTTTTCTAATTTTCATTATAAACTCTTCATTACTTTCTATTATAACATCCTATTAGTAAATTTAAGTTTATACTTTTAGTTTGATAATTAGGAAAGAACCCCATGAGGAATTAGTCGATGGCAAACAGTCGGGCCACCGGTATGCATACCGGCTCAGAGGTAGGGGGTCGGCAGAGAGCCTTCGAGGTACAATTTCTGCTTCTCGAAACCGACTCGGCAAAAAGGCATCAATTAGCGGCGGGGCCTCCCCTTTCCCAACGATTCCCCAACCCTTTGCCATCGAAAAAGTAAGGCTCCTTCCCAGCGGTCTTCCAACGGGTATCTCAACTGGAAAACTACAGTCGAAACTACCGATACCCGATGATGACGCCACCGCGTGCCGCAGTCTTCCCTACCGTCTGCCACTTTAAAACTACAGTTGGATTACCCTCCATTCACTGACTTCGCCGCCACTTGCCGCTGTCGTCCCTACCGTCTGCGACCTCAAAACCACCGTTAGATCACCCTTGATCCACTGATTTCACTGCTGCTTGCCGCCGTCCTCCCTACAGTCTGCCACCTCAAACCCACTGTTGGATCACTCTCGATTTACTGGTATTGCCGCCGCTTGTCGACGTCGTCCCTACGGTCTGACAGCTGAAACTAACCGTTGGATCACTCTCGATTCACTGGTATTGTCGCCGCATGTCGTCGTCGTCCCTTCTGCTTGCCAACCCTAAAAAGGCTGTAAATACTAGCCTTCCCGACTCCAAATATATCCTTCGATAGTAGTTCTTTCAACTCCTTGCCCCCGTTTACCTTATAGGTAGGCCACTTGATCTCCCCTTCTTTCTCTGAGAGAGAGGAAGGGAGATCATGTGGCCTACCTATTAGATGAACGAGGCCAAGAAGTTGAATGGACTACTTGCCAAGGATACATTAGGAGTCGGGAAGGCTACTATTTACAGCCTTTTTGGGTTGACAAAGAAAAGGCAAGACGGAAACAAAAGCTGCGTATGAGACAAAAGACACATAAATACGTACAATCGTGTTCAAAAGTGTGTGGCAAAATCCATGAATAATATTGCAAAGTACAAATGAAACAGTGCCATATTAAATTAAAGTCACCACGATCTGAATGTGTGATTATAAGATAATGATTACACTTTTGAACATGACTGTACATACAAATGAATGAGAATGTCTTTCTGCGTTCCTGTATGCAAAGGAAAAGAATTTTGAATAAGAATCAAATGTACAAGTATAAAGAAAGGAAAATACAGTTCATCTTTTTTGCAAACCTTTCTTACTTTTAGTGCAAAAAGTATGAAAAAATACCAATGCAAAATAACGCAAACATGAAATACGAATGTACAAAATAAAATATTCACATATTTACATAAAAATACAAGTAGTAAGACGTTCCTGTCCCCTGTCTATCTGTAACACGATTACGAAATTTAAAAGATGGAAAAGAAAATTTAAACAAAAAAATATTGAAAATATTATAGTTACTGAAGTACATATGTTAGAGTACACGTGAAATTAACAATATGCAAATAAACTTTTTTTATAACATATAAAACTATCACATGAAAGCGGAAGGCGCTGCTTTACTGAATGCATTATAGTTACTAGGTACATGTTACAATGCACGTGAAAGTAAAATGATGCAAATTAGAAATTTATTGTAGGGCACTGCTTTATTGAATTTCATGCAGGAAATGTTGAAAAATTGCGTCAAGTAATTACGGTGCTTAATTACTTCGTTGATTTTAGAACAGTCCCAGCAACAGAGAAAAAGAGTGAACTAGATAAAGCATGAACACTATACAATTTAACATTTTGCACCAATAAGAGACTAGAAAAATAAGAAACACGAAAGGAAGTGCATGCTAACTTTGATATGTTCACCATATTTTGTGGTTTATTTTGGTGAGTGCAGGCAATTACTTTTCACATACAGCACTACGAAGGACACATATATATCACTAAAAGTGAACGTTATATTTCCACACTTTATATAATTCCACTTCACTATCTATGTAAGAAGTTTGTAAGAACTCTTCTTCAACTAAAGACGTTATCAAACATACAAAACATGAAAGCAATATAAAAAAGAACATATAACAAAATATTATTTCTACCAAAATAAAAACGTTTGTTGCTGTGTTTCCTTGTCACTGAAATCACAGGTGTAACTTCTGCAAACAATTGACTTGTTTAATGTTCATTAAGTAAAACTCACTTTTACGAAGAAATGTCATGAAAACCGTTCTCCGTGACATTTCGTATGAAGTTTCCTCACTACTTTCATGTGCTCCTTCTTCGCCGTCCACTTCATCCTTTCCCTCCTGTTGATCTGTTGGGTTTGGGTATGAAAAATATCCCTGAGTGTCATCTCTGAGTCAGAGGCTGTCGAATTGAACGATAACCTGGCAAGAGTGGCAGCTGCAAGTAAAAAGAACAGCGTAATTTGTTACCTATCGACGTACCACATGGAAGAGAAAGTACCTGCACGAAGAAATACATACTCAGACACACGTACCTACATACATTGGCATGCCTCAAGTTAGAAACGCTAAAAGTATGCATACTGGAAATAATCAAAACATACATATGAATGCATAAGACTAAAATACCAGGGAAATAGTAAAATCCTATCCTTTAAAAGCCGTCTCCCTCACTCCATTCAATGTGTTACTGACAGCGAAATTACGAATGAAGTACGTTCATAGTGAAGAACTTAGGGACCAAAGAGCCTAATAGAAACTTCAACTGACAGTGTGCAAGTATAGAAGAATGAACCAAATGCATACATAAATTCTTAAAGTAAATGGAGAAAAGTAAGAAATTACATCTTTCAGTTTTACGCCCACGTTATTTCGTGTAGGCTAAAGGAGACGGTGATAGTGATAATGAGAAATGAATGAAACGGCGGAATGAAGACCGAGGGAGTAAACGGAAGATCCTCTAGGAAAGCCAGACACACGGTGTTTGTCCACCACAAAATTCACTTGGAGCGAGCTGGGATCGAACCAGTGATCAAATGTACCAAAGGTGAACGCTCTACCACTGAACAATTGTGGTCCTAAGCCCTTGATATAGGGTAACTGTTTTTATCAGAGTTACTACAAAATGTAAGAGGAAAAAACACCTACAAATATGATGTTTTTAATCTAAAGCGAATTATTTCCTTTAAATGAATGCAACGTTAAATGAAAATGCAACGTGGCCATTTACATGGACCCACAACATAAATGAATGAAGTTATTTTCTTTTACGCTAACATATCGATGGCCATCCCCCATTTCAAACGTAATTTCATTCACTTATGTTGTGGGTCCAGGTAAATGGCAACGTTGCATTTTCATTTAACATTGGGTGCCTAAAGAGTGTAAAACCTAAACGGTTCATTCGATTTAAAAAGATCCTTCACTTTTGATTGAAAACATCATATTTGTTGATTCTTTTTCCCCTTACATTTTGTTAAAACTACGGAAATAACAGTTATCCTATATCAGTGGGATTTTGAGACATCCTGTATAGGAAGAGCTCGAGGCAACAAGTGGACAAGTCACAAAATGTAATTTTACAGCGAAGAGGTTTTTAAGCATTTAAAATATATGTATTATATTGCCTGCTTCCTAGTGCGATACTTCTTCTTTCTATGTATGACATACATGGGAACACAAAGAATGAATTTGTGCAAGAATTGCAGACATACAAGCAATATGCTATTCAAAGAAACAGATTGATTTTCACAAAACAGTGACTTGTCCAACTTTTACCCGAGTTTTCCCCCTTACAGTGATTTATTTGTAGGGGGAAGGCAAGAAACTTTTACTGCACTGGCACTATTTTAAGTTTTCCCAATTTACTGGCTACAACCATCCAACAATATGGAAGTTGGTTGAGTGCCTACCACATGTTTGCGCGGAAGTGGATACACGGATCCTACAGTATGAAAATGGGCAAGTTCCGAAAAAGAAGCCAAAGCGAGTATATGTTGATTTGCAGAACAGGCTGAGGAATTTGTATTTAGACTACATTGACTTGAAGACTTCTTGCGTACAGTCGCTCAAAATTTGAGATTTTAAACATGACAGAATAAAAGATGGTTATTGTGGTTGTATATACGAGTAATTTATACGGCTAAAGTCTAACAAAGGTAATTGTAGATTTGCATTATACAAAATTAGGCAATACAAAATTATATAATAGTGCAGCTGTTGTTGCATATATATCATTCTGTATATAGTATTGCGAATTTGACAACGTGATTTGCATTATAAAAATAATAACATACTGTGTTCTGTTGTTTCACGTAAATAATGTCCTGTATACAGTAAACATCGATCCAAGAATAATAGAAAATGAAATTAAAGAAGTACCAGAATATTTTTTGACAAGTCATGTAATGTAATAAATTTGTGTCTCGAATGTTCTAGTACTAATAATTTGTCTAGAAAGTTAGAAATTCTTCAACTAATACAAGAGGTAAGTTTGAGTAATATATTTGAAAATGTTTTCATACGTGTGTATGTTGCGTGTTTACATATTGTTTTTCCTTCCTACCATTTTTCCGCCTACAATTTCTTCAGCCTGCCACTTTCTCCGTTCTAAAAACAAACCTGCCATTTTCATAGTGAATCCTTTAGGATATATTCTGTATATCAATTTCTATTTTCTGAAGTTTGATTCGTTCTCCAACTGGCTTCTACTACTAGAATTGACCCTTTAAAAGATATCATTGATGGTCATATCGATCCCTCCCTATGTCTTGGGTACACAGTAAAGATCCTCCAAACCTCCAAGTTACCAGTAAAAATTGAAAAAATCCTCGGGAAGAAGTGTAAGTTTGTATAAAAGATATAAAAACTCATTAAAGAAATTCAGAAAAGACTTGCTGATAATTTAGGCATCCTTCAGAAAATCAGCGTCCATGATGATTTGAAACCAATGAAAGGGGCTTGTAATGACTTAGCTTTTGCTTCACTATATAATTTGAAGATAATATCTATAAAATTGATAATCAGTGACGAACATAAATTTCATGAAATTAGTAACTAAGACTTCAACTGAAGAATGTTTACAACAGGCTGTAGCGTCCCGTACTGCCCAAATGTTCCAAGACACTAGCACCACTGAGTGTGGAAACACGGAGATTAAGCAGGATCGCCATCCTGTTAATATTGATGAGTACAGGAAAACTCAGGTGAGAAATTAAACTGTAAAAGCAAAAGCTTTGAATTCGACCTATTACGGAAGCGAACGGATAACAACAGACTTAGGCGAGGCCGCCTCTCGCTTAATCATACGAAGAAGTAAGAAGAAACCCTTTTCTCGCAATTACTCTTGTGACGATGCGGCAGATCTCTCTCATTACCTTGCTCGTTAAATTCTACATCATTTAGAGAACTGCTCACAATATATCTTAGCGGTTGTCATAAAAGAATTATAACTAAATTACACCATGATTTTCATGGGAAAAGTGGATTAGTCTAGGAGAATAACAAAATAAACTTCTTAAAATATTTGAGTTTTATTACATGCTTAGTCTGGTAGCATACAATGCAAATTATTGATAGTTTATTTTATAGTTTAACAAATTGACCTGACAGATAGTATTTTCAGGTAATTACTTTACTGGAGATGAATGATAAAATGAACGTATGCGACAACAGATCTTAATCTTGAAAGTTTTACTGTGGGTAGACAAAACATTTTAAGGAACTGCATGACATCTCTACTCATGAAATCAATGATGCAATAATTGCTCATACATACCTTCTTGTAGTCTCGTAACTCTGAGAAACTTCGACGACGCTTCTGATAACTCGCAACCGACATTCCGTTGATGAAAGCCGAGTCTCGAATCTCTGATTGAGACCTTGAGGTCCTTTTTTTATTATTTTCGAGGACACAACCAAGCTTGTAAGAATCAGCTCATCCTTTTGCGTCAGATCCCTAAATATGGAAACCTATTGCTCTTTTGCATTCTGGTTGTCCACCTACCACACCCAGGATACATGACATGACACACAAATGTACACACGTGGACAGCGTATACAGTCATAGCCGGATGAATTCAATGTCATGAATTCTAGAATTTTCCATGGATCCTTAACTATTTGACCAATTTCCGCACATTAATGCGTTGTCAAAATCGTGATTAAGCATTTTGTATTCTGTATGGTGATTATGTATAACCCAAGGTGACCAGGCGTCCCGTTTTAGCCGGGACAGTCCCTTATTTTCAACCGTTGTCCAGTTTTTTTCTGATTCTCAAACGGGACGCTTAAATGTCCCGTTTTTAAGCAATCATGACCCAGGTGTCCCGTAATTATTATTCAAAATATAAATGGTCAATGTTAATTCTACACTCTTCCGTACTAACACTCATTGGGAAGGTTCAGCAGTGTCTAGAACTTCTGAATATTCAAATGAGAATTGAGTGTTCTGTGGTTCAAGTGGGAATCGAGTGGTAATTCTGAGTGTTGAAGTAGTTAAAAGTATTTTTGGGTAGTACTTAAGTTAGAAACGCTGTGTTATCATTCTTACTTGTGTATTTTGTAAATTGAAAACACTGCTGAGTCCCAAAATGCAATGTAGAAGTCACCCCACCCACCCCCCGTCGCCGATTCATATGCATCCGGTTTTTGAAAGTAAAAGTTCTGGTCACCTTGGTATAACCTTCATCAAGTAAACTTCCTACGAAAATTGCACATTAAAAGCAACGTCAGTTGCCTTCAGTAGTTTTGCGTATTTCCTTTCTTTGTTGCTAGCTGTGACAAACCAAGGGAAGAAAAATGTCTATTAATCCAAAATAACCTTTTCAGTTCATTTTAATAAAGAGCAAGGTAACCATCTTTTGGACCCAGCGTCACGCTCTAATGAATGCACAAGGTTATGTCTTGAATTAACCTAAGGTAACCTGGAACAAAGATATACGAATAAAACCTGAACATATGACATTTGTTTGACTTCTTATTATCTGATGATGAAGCGTATTATTTTTGGTTTTAGACAAATACTTAACACGAGCAAGAATATAATTGCTCATGGCAATACGAAACAAATAAAAGTGAAACTATTAAATGCTATGATAACTTTGTTTGTAAGTGTTTCATCCACTTTTACGGGTAAAACTGACACAAATATATCGGGATTCACCGAAATAAGAATAATACATATGCTAATTATTCACTGCATTATTCAATTATTCAACTGTTGTACCACACAAGATATACGGTAAGTTACTTCACCTATATACTATTTACTACTGATATAACGATAACTGATTTTAGCTTTGGAAACTTATTCGTGGATAAACAAATACAAAACAAAAAAAGATAACACAGCATAAATGTAAACAATCAAGATCATCAAAAGCAATTATATATATATATATATATATATATAGCAAGAGATGAATGATAGTAAAATAATATTGTACAAGCGCTCTTATGTGTACACAGGATTTATCTAAGACATGATTAATGGGTACATACTTTCTATTACCGTATTTGTTACAAAGTTCATAGTTAGAAATTACTCAATAGCGGTGAAATATTCCATCTTTAGGCAATTACAAATACTCTTCTGATATAGATCTGAAAGAAAAACAACTCAGATTGAAGCAATACGTAACTTTTGGAATTGAAAACCAAGCCCAAAAATATAGGTAACATACCACTACCTAGGCTGCGTGTGCAGACCTGTAGAAATAGAAGGCTTGGTATGACGTTTAAACAGACTCGTAATAAATCGTAGACAGTTCAGAACACGTCTCCAGGGTGAAAAAAGACACGAGCACATAATACTCAATTTGTGATTCATAGTATAGCACCTATACGGTCGACCTGCTTGACATTAAGCCATCAACATGTAAACACATAAAAGTTTGATATCGATTTCAGGATATATTAACGTAAGTCGTGGACACTTGAGAGCAATCTTCCACAGTAAAACGGACATAAATAAACAATATGCGATGTATCCATATATAAAGTGCTGCAAAACAGGCTAAATTACTTGCTACGAAGGCAAGCGCCTATAGACATCCAAAAGCTTGATATAAAGGTAGAGAACTAACCTACAAAAGCTTGATATAAAAGTCAAGCACTAACATAGAAAAGCTTGATATAAAAGTCAAGCACTAACATAGAAAAGCTTGATATAAAAGTCAATCATTGATATATGAATCTTGGACACTTCAACTTCACAATTAAAGTTTGTACCCTCATCAATTTCGGAAGAGATTTGATTTTTGATAACGCGTGGAGCAGAGCCGCACAACTCTTTTTCTTTCCAATTCGAATCAAAATGGCACCATAAACTGGTACCCCATACTTACCAATTTGTACCACCAAATTAGAACTTGTACTTCCACCAATTTCGAGAAAGTTTCGAGAAATTTTAAGTTTTGATGGCGGATCAAACTGGATTGCACAACATATTTTTCTTTCAAATTCGAATCTCAATGGTACCAGAAAATTGTACCTACTATGCGCTCACTTGTACCACGAAAATTGGAATTTGTACACACTACCTATTTCGACAAAATGGGGATGTAATGGAGGATCAGTATGACGTCAACTGGCCTACACAACACATTTTATTTCAATTCGAATGAAAACGGTACTAAAACCTTGTAAACAATACGTACCAATTTGTACCTCCAAAACTGATTTGCACCCTCACCAACTTCGCGAGAATTGAATTTTTAATGGTGAGTTAAGTAGGCTTGCACTCTTTTCCTCCCCATTTCAAATCAAAACGGTACCAGAATTCTGTACCCAATGTGTACCAATTTGTAACACCAAAATTAGAATATTCCAAGAAATTTCGTGGAGCGTGGCAGGTCAGGTCAGACAGAATTTTGTTGGCAGGTCAAACTTGCCCACACAACTAATTTTTCTTTCCATTTTTAATCAAAATTGTTCAAAAATTTGTACCCAATATGTACAACTTTTTCAACAAAAATTAGAATTTCTAGTCCCACCAATTTCGAGGAACTTGAATTCTTGATGGCGGTTCAAATTGACCCACAAACATTTTCTTTCCAATTTAAATCAAAAACCTTACAAAAATTTTTACCCATTATGTACCAATTTGAACTACCAAAATAAGAATTTGTACCTTCACCAATTTCGAGAAATTTGAATTTTTGTTAGGAAGTCAAGCTGGCGAGCACAAAACTTTTTTCTTCCCAATTCGAATCATTACTGTACCAAAAGCTTGTATCCAATATGTAACAACTTGATATCACCAAAACTAGAATTTGTACAGCAACCAATTTCAAGAAATATGAATTTAATTGCAGGTCAAACTGGCCGGCCAACTTATTTTTGTTTCAAATTCGAATCAAAACCTCACCAAAATTTGAACAAAATATGTACCAATTTGTACCGCCGCAATTAGAATTTGTACCCCCACTAATTTCGAGAAATTATAATTTTTGGTGGCGAGTGAAACTGGCCCGCATAACTTATTTGCTTTGCAATTCGAATGAAAACAGTACCAATAATGTGTACTCGATATGTATCAATTTCTACCAATAAAATTAGAGTTTGTACCCTCACCGATTTGGAGAAATTTGAATTTTCAATGCTGGAGCCAAATTAACGTCGAAACTTGGCTCGCGCAACACATTTGGTTTACGAATTCGGATTAAAATGTTACCAAAAGTTTGTGCCAAGTAAGTACCAGTTTGTACTCTCAAAATTAGAATTTCCAACCTTACCAATTTCTAGAAATTTAAATTTTCATTGCAGTCTTCCTGGGCATTGCAATCCTTTTTTTTTTTTTTTGTATTCAGTCAAAATAGTATTCGATTCGAACGAGAACGTGCAACCAAATTTCCCCGCAATTCATAAAAGCGGAAGGAAAATTTGCTTATGATTTGCATGAGCAAAATTATGTACGAATAAAGATTAGAAATTGTTATTCAACGAACGGCCAATTTATCACCAAGTCAACTCTTCCAGGCCAAAGGCTTATTCAGAATCCATATGAAAATTGTCCAAATTTTTTTAGACAATTTGTAACAAAAAAATATTACATTGTACCTGCACCAATTCAATAAATTTGAAATGCTTACTCAAATATGTGTATCTATTTGATCTCAAGGTAAACCAGAGGAACGCATTTTTTTTTAATTCGACATCACTACTTCGCAAATGAATTTGTTACTATTTCCATTAAACATTTTAACTCTGGAGTGTATTATTGATGCTAAATGAATTTGTAAAATTTTGTATAAGCAAAATTAGAACTTAGACTCTGTTTTCGAAACGGAGATATGAGTAGATAGAGATGACTTCACAGAACTGATCTTCTGAATGAGTTCTATAATAAAAATTAATATTGTCCATATTCACAAATGGTTGGGGAAAACAATCACCCACTCATAAATATTTTGGAGTCCTCAACATATGTAGATGTTTGACTCTCTCTCCCCAAACCAAGTTGTACAAATGTCAATGCTATCCATTTAATCTGCCGCCTACCCAACAACTTGTTTTGTGATAATGCTTTCCTTTATTCTTTCTAACATTTGGTACACCGTAGAAAAATATTAAAATAATTTTGTCTTCGGTGTTTATAGATGGCGCAAACTGATATCTATTTGGCACAAATTTTTGGTAACATTTTAATTCGAATTAATAGAAGAAATGTGTTGGGCGAGCCAGGTTTCGACGTCAAGTTGGATCGAGCATTGAGAATTCAAATTTCTCAAAATTCATAGTTGCACAAATTCTAATTTTTGTGGTACAAATTGGTACATATTAGGTACATATTTTCGATACCATTTCGATCCGAATTGGAAAGAAAATAAATTGTGGGGGCCAGCTTGATGTTGCCACCAAAAATTAAAATTTCTCGAAATAACTGGGGATACGAATTTAATTTTGGTGGTACAAATTGGTACATATTGAGTACAAATTTTTGATACTGTACTGATTCGAATTGGAAAGATAAACAAGTTGTGCAGGCCAGCTTGAACCGCCAACATAAATTCAAATTTCTCGATATTGGTGGAGGTACAAATTCTAATTTTGGTGGTACAAATTGGTACACATTGGGTACAAATATTTGGTACCGTTTAATTCTAATTGTAATGAAAATGTGTTGTCCGGGCCAGCTTGTCATCAACCTGGCCCGCCATCAAAAATTCTAATTTCTCGAAATTAGTGGGGGTAGAAATTCTAATTTTGTTGATACAAATTTCTACATATAGGGTACAAATTTTTGGTACCGTTTTGATTCGAACTAGAATGAACAAACCAGTGGAGAACTTTTACCACCACAAAAATTCAAATTTCTCGAAATTGGAGTATAACTCTAATTTTAGTCGTACAAATTGGTACATATTGGGTACCAACATTTGGTGCCATTTTGATTTGAATTGGAATGGAAAAGAGTTCTTCGGCTCTGCTTCACCTGTTATATGTGAAAATTTAATTTTTTTCGAAAATAGTGAGGGTACAGATTTTAAGTTTGGCGGTACAAATCGGTACATATAGGGTACAGGTGTTTGGTACAGTTTTGATTCGAATTTTAAAGAAAAATAAGTTGTGCGGATCAATCTAACCCGCATATTTAAATTCGTATTTCTCGAAATTGGTGGGGATATATATTCTAATTTTGATACTGCAAATTCGTAAATATTGGCTACAATTTTTTGATACCGTGTTGATTCGAAATTGAAAAAAAAAATAAGTTGCCCAAGCCAGCATGACCCTCCAACAAAAATTCAAACATCTAGATATTGATGCGGGTGCTAATTCTAATTTTAGTGGTAAGAATTGGTACAGATCTGCTACAAATTTATGGTCCCGTTTTGATTCGAATTGTAAAGAAAAATAAGTTATGAGGGTAACTTCGATCCGCCATCCAAAATTCACAATTCTCGAAATTGGTGGAAGTACAAATCTAAATTTTATGGTAGAAATTGCGTACAATTTTTGGTAACGCTTTGATTGGAATTGAAAAGAAAAACAAGTTATGCGGGCCAGCGTGACACATCAAAAATTTAAATTTGTAGAAATTGGTGGGAGTAAAAATTCTTACAAATTTTTGATATTGTTTTCATTCGAATTGAACAGAAAAATTTGTTGTGTGGGCCTGTTTGACTCGTCATCAAAAATTAAAATTTCTCGAAATTCATGAGGGATCATATTGTAATTTTCGTAATACAAATTAGTACATATTGGTTACAAATTTTTGGTGCCGTTTCGATTCAAATTCGAAGGAAAAAGGTTGTGCGGGCCAGTTTGGTCCGCCAATAAAAATGCATGTTTGTCGAAATTGGTGGTAGTACAGATTCTAATTTTGGTGCTACAAATTGGTATATATTGGGTACAAATTTTAGTATCGGTTTAGTTGGAATTGAGACGAAAAATGACTTGTGCTGTCCAGATTGACTTCCCAACAAAATTCAATTTTCTCAAAAAATATTCGGGGTACAATTTCTAATTTTTGTGGTACAGATTGGTGCATATTGCATACAAGTTTTGGTAGTTTTTTGCTTCGAATTGAAAAGGAAAATAAGTTCTCCAGCCCAGCCTGACGCGTCATTAAAAATTCATACTTCTCGGAATTTGTGGGAGTAGAAATTTTAATTTTGGTGGTAAAAATTGATATATATTGGGTACAAATTTTTGGTTCGAATTAGAAAGAAAATGAAGTACGTTGCAGCTTGACCCACCAACAAATATTCAAACGTCTACAACCTGGTAATAGTTCAAATTCTTATTTTGCTGGTACAAATTGGCATATATTGGGTACAAATTTTTGGTACCGCTTTCATTCGAATTGAAACAATAATAAATGATTTGTGGATTAGTTTGACCTGCCATCAAAAATTCAAATTTCTCGAAATTGATGGCGGTACAAATTCTCACTTTGATGCTATAAATTGATACATACTGGTACAAATTTTTTGGTGACGCTTTGATTCGAATTGAAAGAAAACAAACATGTGCGGGCCAGGTTGACCTGCCATGACAAATTCAAGTTTCTCGAAAGTCATTTGTATCCTGTCTTTTAAAACTTGATTAGAATGTTTGCTTGAATTCGGACCGCAGTTTGTTCCGTTAATTTAACATAATCTACGGTACAAACGAAACAAAGTACGGTACAATCCGGTACAAACGAAAATCTTTCAAATGAGCCAACTAAATCGTTTGTACAACGTGGTGGGGGGCAGGTTCACACAGCCCCCCAATTTTTTTTCTTAATTTTTCATAATCTATTTTGGATAAAATAAAAGTCTTTTTGGTACAATCCTGTACTAACCAAGTACTTTTATGTGACATACAAAAATCATGTGTACCTGGTGTATTAAGTCGTGATTTGGGGGCCTGTTTGATCTGGGCCCCCATTTTGTTTCGTTAATTTTTCATAATCCAGAACGGTACAAACGAAACAAACTACGGTACAATCCGGTACTGACGAAAATCTTTCAAATAAGTCAACTAAATCGTTTGTACAACGTGGTGGGGGGGGGGCAGGTTCAAACAGGCCCCCAATTTTGTTTTCTTAATTTTTCATAATCTATTTTGGATAAAATAAAGCTCTTTGTGATAGAATCCTGTACTAACCAAGTACTTTTATGTGACGTACAAAAATCATGTGTACCCGGTGCATTAAGTCGTGATTTGGTGGCCTGTTTGATCTGGGCCCCCATTTTGTTTCGTTAATTTTTCATAATTCAGAACGGTACAAACGAAACAAACTACGGTACAATCCGGTACAAACGAAAATCTTTCAAATGAGCCAATTAAATCGATCCTAGGACAATGTGGGGGGCTGGGTGAAGTTTCCCCTCCCACTTTGTTTTCTTAATTTCTCCTACTGCAGTACAGTACAAACAAAAATATTTGCGGTACAAACCGGTACAAACGAAGTACTTTTTATTGATATGCGGAAATCGTTTGTACCGAGAGGTGGGTGGCCAGGTTCACAAGGGTGTATAAAGAACAGAGTTCGACAATGTCCGTTACGGCGAATGCCTCATGTGTTGTGGTGCACTGTAATGAAGAGAGGAGTGGGATTTCCTTTTTCACCTACACTACACTTACACCTTCTTTTACATTTACACGTACATCCTTCCTTTTTCCTTTTATAATCAGACATTTTTAATTTTACACTTCGCACGTCTCTTCAAGTTTTTGCCCTGTTCAACTTGGCTTTCAGCTCTCTTTCACTGTCTGAATTTCCTTTCCGATTTTGAACTTCTCGTGATTTTGACCTTTTACCCGATTCTGTCCTTTCTTAACAGTTGTGTCCTGTATTTTATTCAATTTTGTTCCTGAATCATAAATACTCTGGGTGATGTACACTTAAGAATATTCTGCAATTGTAGCACACACACATTAATGCTGGTGCACCTACCTATTTGACCGATAATACTCAAGACAAGACAAGACAAACAGTGATGCCAATTGAAGGGAAATTTCCCTTGGCGCAGGTAAATTTTGAGTAAATTTTGGAAAAAAGGGAAATTGCTTGTAATCTCTCAATATTGCAGGGAAATTTGAACCTATCTCCAATCATTTATAGATTGAATGTATTTACGTATCTGATTAATCTCATTAAAATTCAGTATAAATTCAACATCCTATTTGTTCCAAACATAATCCGTTGCACATATTTCACATAAATTCTCACAAGTTATCTGTCTTTGCATTCGTTAATATTTATCAACATTACACATCGATCAACATATTCAGTTAATTTCGAAACATTACAACAATGCTTATGTAAAATCTTATATCAAAATTAATCTTCTCATGTTGAATTAAATGCAATACAATAAGATGAAATATTTCTCATTTAAATTATCACTCCAACTATTATAACAGTTTAGTTTTCGCAATCAGATGTTTCTCCCAACCAAAAATATGATTGTGAAGAGGACTAATCGATGTAAGAGAAGAAAATCTGCTTGTCGTGAATGTAAATATGTATATATGGGCGAATACTGGGTCATTAGTGTAGGCCTATGTATGTTTGTGTAAGTTTACAAATTTTCCGGTGACTGTGCGCACAGAAATATAAATTCTTAAGAATTCCGCATCTCTAAACTTTGTATTGTGCTTACGAACATTCCTCGTGTACAGCCAAAGACAGTAGCAGCTAGAGTTTTCTTTGTAACTGTTCGTATTCGTTTCAGTAAATATGGGAGTGCTGTTCTTAAGTAAGTACATAGGCCTATCAAATGTATACTTAATGTTTTCTTTGTACCTTAGATTACATTAATATTAAAATCTATCATGAAATCTAGGATAAAAATTAAATTTACATAATATTTATTTTATATTTTATAATTTTTTATGATTTATTTAGGTTGTCCGTCCTGACTGAGGTATTTATAGGGTTTTTCCTCAGTCACAAGAGGCAAATACAGAGATTGCACCTTTAGCATAGTTCCTGGCCAGTGCCGTATTTACAATTTTGTTTCGGGGGGCTTTGCTAACTTTCGGAGAAGCTTTGCCTGAAAATGTGAAAATTCTGCACGATATCTCATATAGTTTACTATAGTAATTAACAATTCGGTAGGGTTTAAGCCCGGAATCCCCCCCTAAATACACCACTGATCCTGGCCTACACCTTTCCATATCCTTTCCTCCTCTATCGTGACGCCATAGATACCTAAATAACAAATCAAGTTCAAATTCTGCGTAAGGTCAAAGGAAGGCTGTCAGGTATCTGCTTGTACGTGATTATAAGGTTGGAGTGAGCGGGTGGAAGCGAAAACGATTAAAAATACGTTTACTAAATACAGTACTTGAACGGTTTGGATGAAGGGAAATTTTGTCCAGGAAAGGGAAATTCTGAAGCTTGTGAAGGGAAAACGGTTCTGAAGGAATTGGCATCACTGAAGACAAGACTAGAATAACCAACGAAAGAGTATAGACGTCTTGTTTCCAAACAGCAATTTTTCTGTATTTGTGTAAAATCTGCTCATATGTTTGATTGTAAGTAAAATGTAGCTTCTATGAACGTTATGATAAGTCATTTCATTAACACTGGCAGCATAAAATAAAAAGGAAGTATCAAGCACAGTTGAAAACTCGTTCAAAATGTGAAGTCAAAATGGCTGATGAGCCGTCTGTTAAGTTGGAATTGATATGCAAAAAAGAAATCGAGTATAGGTTTCCTCAAGAGGATCCACTCGAAGGGAAAGGGTGGACATACGAACTGATTACTAACAAGGAGTTAATGTTATCTACAACGGAAGGACAGCAAACAGTGAAAAAGGATGAAGCTATGTATTCTACGGATGTCAAGTTAAACATTCATACAGTAAAATCAGGATTTTCAGAAGAACCTTCATTTAAAAGTAATATAGAAAACCTAAGAAACGAAGAAGAGCAAACAATGGGGAAGGATACAGCTATGTATTCTTCCGATGTGAAATTAAACGTTGACACGGTGAAATCCGAATTTGCAGAAGATCCTGCATTTAAAAGCAATATTAAAACGCTAAGAAAAATAGAGGTTGAACAAGTTTACCCGTCGTACTTTAATGAATACAAACAATTAACACCAGAAAGTTTTAACTCAGTTGAGCCAGCAAGGTAATGTTAATTTTGTTTATGTAGTAATTGGTTTAGATTGACAATATGGTTACATGCATTCGGATATTTTAGAGATAAAATGCAATATTTTGCGAGAAATAGTTAGATATGGAAGATAACCCGAACGTACATTAGTAGCCTATAGTTTGCAAGTGGCAGGCACACATAGACTAGTTGAACACTAAAACTCAAGTAATCGACATCACACGTACAAATCTTATGTAGCTTATTTCGATTAAGAATGATTACGCATTCCTTACCAATTCTTCTCTTCCGTAAAAGAACAGGTAACGTATCTGGAGCGTATCTGAAAATTTCCAAATTTCAAGACTGAACTATGTTATTCTGGAGGAAAAAAGTATGTAGAGCCTACGTTTGCGATTTTATCCACGATTTGTATTCAATGCTCCCAGCCACATTTTTGCCGGATGGCTTCCAAAAACATTCACAGAACACGAGACAACTATGCAAAACAGGGTGCAGATTTATTGCAAGGATCCATACTTAAGCTGATTGTAGATTTACTACTTTCTAAGGAAGTTAGCTTTTTATATTTTCAACATTCATTTTTAAGGGGCGGCCTTCCTCCGTATATACTTACTCTAGAAGGCTTCCAGTCTTCGTATACGGTAAGAACTACTGTCCAAGGTACACTATCCAATTTGTGTTTTGTAGACACAAAAGCACAAATTCTTTCTAACCGAGTTAGGGCAGGATCACTGCATGTTTTCCCATGGGAAAGCGAGGGGATGCACCTCTTGGGAATAACCGCGTCAGAGAAGGTGAATAAACATATTGACGAAAGTAGCACTAGACACTGTATAGTAATACAGTACTATACAATTATTATATCTACCTCTTTCATTCTTTTTTTTCTTTCTTTTTTTGTACGCTACCAAAAACGTAATAGGCAACATTTCCATATGCTTTCATTTTTTGAATATTTGCTTTCCAAAATAGCACATTACTAACGTAAAAGATGTAACTCCCTGATATTACAATAGTTCAGGGTCATGAATTGGCATATTTACTTCCGATACTACACTTATTTTTATGGTGAATTCCTATTTCTAATGGTTATTTGCTACACTGTGTCCCAATCCGAACGTAAAAGTGGCGACAGTGGCCACCTACATTATTTTATTTTTACGTAGTTGGGCATCGTACAGGCAAGAAAATAAGATTTAGAATATTTACTAAGTGGGCTATTAAAATATTATTATAGTTTTTATGTATATTTTACAATATATATTTGTACCAGCGAATGTCTGCATGTTGGTTATTCTGGTATAAAAATTCACACCGTATAGTTTGTGTATTTGTGCATTTCATAATATTATTTAAGATGTCATACTTTGGAAAAATCGTAGGCTCTAAATAATATTTTGGTTTACCTTAAGTGAAGAATGAGCCAAAATTAAAGTGATTCAGGAATTACTCCTCTCTCTTTCCATTTTTATCAGATAAGTGTAACAGATTTCAGTTTATAGCTTTCTAGAGCTTAGAAAAGTGTAACATTCCCCCTAGCCACAAGCCAAGAAGAAGGTTCCAGTTGTTGAATTTGAAATGTTCGAGTTTCAGCCTCTTGTTTGCGCCGCAGTATAACCTATCGCGAAACAATGCTAAACCTATTTTTTATTTTATTTTATTTACTTTTTTTTTTGGTTCTCAATCCTTTCCTTTTTAGATTACAACTTGCAATTACCTCTCTTTTGATAAGCCGCGGTGACTCCAGGGTAGAGTGTTCACCTCTGGTACATGGGGTCCCAGGTCCAACCCTTCTTCCACCAAGTGATCTTTGTGCTGGACAAGCACCGTGTGCGTCGGTTTTCTCGGGGTTCTCCCGTTTCCTTCCACTTTCCTTATTCCACCATTTCATTCGTTTCTCATAATCACCGTCTCCTTTAGCCTAACCGGCATAATCGTGGGACGTAAAACTCAAAAATTTCATTTCATTTTTAACTATCTTTTGATCGATTTCTTACGGTCTTACCTCTGTCAACTTGTCTCATGCCGTTTTCCTTCTCTCTAATATTTCTTTAATGCTATTATCTCGTTTTCTCGCTTAGTTAAACTCAGCAGATTAAGGTTATGCATTTTAGGCTTTGCATGGTATTAAACTTAAATTCGTGACTTTTTTCCGCCATTTTATTCTCATTTTAGGTTATTTATTGAATTTAAAATAATAGTTCAAAGGAATATATATCACAAACATGAAAAGTCTAAAATATTCCGGAGTGAATATAAAGAGTTAATTTCTTTTTTCTTTCTCTTCAGTTAAAGTAATAATGTTTGTAAGAATCCTTCGCGATTCGTTCCGGTCCGTATTGTCTTAAAATTAATAAGATACAATGCGAGTGAAATAGAATTAAAAGAAAAAGATAATGCTGGATATCAACTGGAATATCTTGTAAGATGTTATTCGTTGTTTTTGTGTGTTTGTTCTTTAAAACAACATTTAGTTATGTATTGTCCTCTTATTCGTTTGATTTGTTGCCACACTAAACACGAGCATATATGTGATCACACACGTATCTTATAACGAGTAGTAGCACGGAAATAATTTGAGACTTAAGTGTTACATATTATTTCCAGGAAATTTTATTTTGTTCATAACGGATTTCCACGTCTTCATCTATAATGTTTTATAGTTCGTGCTAAAGTTATGTTGGACACCTTTCCCCTTTTTGTTTTATTCTTCTTGACATATTTTGGTATTTAATTTTATATTTTCGATTCTGATATCGATTGCCTCAAGTTTCAGCGTATTTCTACAGTAGTATCAATAATGTTCTCGTTTTTTCCGACGTTTGTTCTAGCAAGGAGTAACATGTTTGATTGTATTCTATATTTAATCTCCTATAGCATTCAAAACGACGGCGATATGACCTGTAACAACTTCGTTTCTTCCTTTGTTTAATTCTGTTACGTCTCTCGTTATTGTAATAGTATTATTTCATCTTAAATACTTTCGTTGAATTATCCCATTCTATTTGCCTGCGTCCAACTGCACTTTATTCATCGAAATTTTTCCAATTATGCTTCAACATTTTCTAATTATTGTTTCTTATCCAATTTTTAGTTACCTGATTTAATATAGCTAACGACTTAAGTTTCTTTAGATTAATGTTTCACAAATAATAGCTCTTTCGTCCACTAAAATGATTTCAATGTATGCCTGATACTTGGGCATCCATCATCACAGCGTAGACATGCCCGAATATTCCTGCATTTGCAGCAAGAAAGAATGAATAGTTCAGCAGCTCTTAGACAACCACGATATAAAATTCCATTCATCTTGATTCAAAGAAACAAGAGTTAATACAAAGAAAAGGAAAATGATAATATGCATCGTGCAGACAGAGAAATCGTGGAAAAAGCGAAATGAATGAAGAAAAAAAGACAGAGGGAAAGAAGAAAGCAGAAGACATGGGAATAAATGAAATTTTAACGCTTTTAAGGAAAAAGAGTCCGTCTTAACCCTCTTTGCCCTCTCTTTATCTTGGGTTTTTCTTTTTTAGCTGATAAGTCTCTTTCAGGAGCATACATGAACAGAAATTTCAATGCTTAATTCCTTAAAAAGAACTTCAGGCAAAGGAATGATCCCACAACCTTTAGAATGAGAGACTCACACAATGTACACTTATCTACACAGATTATAACAGCCGTTTATTGAATCGGTCATTACTCTCTCAACTGTCAGCAAGTTTTCCCTCGGTTCCATTTGAAGTTTCAGTTTTAATTACGGTCTTAACCGCATGTGAGAAATCCTCTCCGGTTTCAGGAAAAGCATTTGATCTGTAGTTCAAGATCAGTAACTTGAGAACTTACTCTTTCTTAAAGATATATCTCGGATAATTCGAGGATTAGGAGTGATTTCGTAAACGTTCGAAACAAATCCTAGCTTTTGAAGAAGCTGCTTGTACCAGCAGTCCATGAGCGAATGAGTTCTAGTAAAGTTGCTACGTAATACACGTACAGTATAAACTTCCAAAATACCATTTGAAAGCTCAGACGTGGAAAAGTCAGTAAGATGTTGGCCTGTTGAATGAAACAATCCGGGTTCAAATGTAATCTGGGACGTGTTACCTTTTTTAATATATATATGTTCATATTTGTTATTATAATTGCTTTCTTGCATTTGTGGTAGGTTAACCCAAAAGTATTGATCATGGTTTAGTGGAGACTAAGTGTGGTCATGTATCTTGACGCTTTTGCTTCTTTGTTTGGACAGTGCGGATTATTCCTTCGACCATTAAGTGGTCCTGAGGGTATTATGCTGTGTATAGCATACAGTTTCTTTTGGGAACTAATTGACTGGCTCTGACCTTATTTTGCTCCAATTTCGAGCTTTTGCACTGTAAATATAATGGCCTCCTCAAATAGAATATCGGCACGGTTGACTCGGTGGCCTAATAGTTGACGCGTTGGCGTCTTATATAAAGGTACATGGGATTGAGTTACGACAGGAGCAAATTTTGTTACTTTCAAAACATATTTCTGTTTGTTTACATACGTTATTTTAATTGCTTCCTAGCAGTTTTCGGATATGTTAGACTATGCTACGTGAAGTCACGTCCGGTTATGATTGCTTAAACATTTTCTTTTATTCAGAATATTTTTTTATATGTTGAATTTATTAATAATAATTTATTTCTTGCACTTTTAGTTCCTATGGATTATTTGTAGCTAGATAAGGTTTGCACAACAAATAGAACAACGACATAACACGTTATTTACACAGCAATACGCAGTTATTTCTTTAGCGCAGAATGTTACTGCGAGTGCTTGCCACACCCTATAAATTTTACCCACTCCTAGTGCTAGAAGCATCAGCTTTCTTGTAAACATTGTCAATTCACGTGTTCAGCCACTCATAGTGTATCATATGCTATGTTTGAAATGTCCTATGATTAGTATTCCGATTTAAAAGAAATGTGTATTGGTTTTAACAAAACACCTGCAAATCTTTGCGTGTAACGTTTGTGCGGGCATACCGCAACTCGTTTCGAGTCTGGCATAATAACATGGTTGATTTTTGAGCTACACGTAGAAGTTTCTGTATGTTATTGTTGACAATGTGCATAAGACCAAAGAAAATGTTCTAGATTCTTAAGCTAACCTGTGCATAAGTGCGGAAGTCTTGTAGAACGGCTTTGTTCTTCTACCAACAGATATAAGAAGAAAATGGTTAAAAATATCGAAAATTGCTTTTTGTAATTAGCACATCATGCAAAGAGGCTGTACGTCCTCTCTATTCAAACCTCATATGGTCCAAATTTTCCATTTCTAATTTCAACGTTTATGGCCATAGAGTGGAAACGATACTATAGTGAGAAGCTGTGCTTTGCAAATGAATCAGCGTCTTAAGGCAACATTCACGACTATCAAGAATATTCTATCAAAGTAGTTCAAATTTACTATTATGTTGTTTCAAAACTGATTTCCGTAGCGGATGTATATAAATGATTTCAAGATGCGGTCTCTGATAATTATTTCAGCGTCCTAAGAAATAGTCCATTTCCTCCGTTAACCGTGTACTAAGGCGGAATTTGTTCAAAGTAGTCATTTTTGTTTCTACCTTCCTTCATATAGAACTAAACGATAACAGTTTAAGAAAAGCTATTGTTTGCAAATGACTCAGTGTCTATAGACAACAAATCATAACTATGTACAACACTGCTACACCCGGGTTTTTATCAAATATTATTACTGCCCCTTTCAATGCCGGTTTCAACGTTTATCGCTGTAGAATAAAAACAGTATCACATAGCGAGAAGCGGTTTGTTGCCGATAGTTAAGCGTCTCTAAAAAACATACCGATAGTATCCACAGTAATCTGTTGATGCCGGAAATGTTTTAAATTTACTAATAGTTCAGGTTTGAATATTCTGCAGAACAAAAACATCAAAACATATCAGGAAGCGGTTTTTTTGCAGTCGATGAAGAATTTAAACCATAGGTTCCATCTTCTGCATTTAAATTTTATTCCAACCAGAAGTGACTCAAGCTAGCCATTTCCAGTTTTAAGTTCTATGTCAATAGAATGGAAACAGATAGCAAGATGGTGTTTTTTTTTTTTTTTTTTTTTTTTAGCAAACGATTCATTGTCAAAGAGTCTATTCGCAACATTTTACTAAAAAGAAAGCGGTTCAAATGATATATTATTTCCGGTTTCAATACTTATTTCTATAAGTCAAGAACGATTAAAGCGTGGTGCAGTTTTCCTAATCAACTCAGTGTTCTAAGAAAAGATTGCACATTTTCCGCTAGTCTTAATTCAAACCAGAGCGAGTGAAATTAGCCATTTAGGGTTTTGATGGTAGTCACCATATCCGGAACGGAAATACCAACAGTTTGCGACATTTTCCAGCAATCGACTGAGGGTCTAAAATAATATATCACAACCCATATCATTTTACCAAATTCAGGAGATGTTGGAATATGCTATTACAGCCGGTTTCAATGCTCATTTCCATGGAGTAAGGATAGTAAGAAATTTCGAGTTGCGGTTTCTACACTTGATTCAACATCCTAAGAATAGATTCCATCTCCTCCGGTTAACTCCTATTGAAACCATAAGGTTTCGAAGTAATCAATTTCCGGTTTTAACATTTGTCATTACGAAACGGAAACGGTAATAAATAGAAAAGAGCGAGTTTCTGCAAACAAATCAGACTTTAAATACATCATATCCTGATGATCCACAACATTCTACTAGAACCGGACATGTTTCAAATTTACTATTATTTCCGGTTTCAATATATTCCTAAACTTTTATTGCCATAGTAGAAAAACGGTAACATATAACGAAAAGTAGTTTTCTGGAAACAATTCAGCGTCATAATTCAATATATAATAAATATCCACAACACTTTCTCAAAATCGGAAATAGTTCAAATTTTTTATTAAGTCCTACTTCAATACTGATCTTCCTAGAGGAAAACAGCTAAAACTATCAATGTACGGTTTCTTGCAATCGATTCGGCATCCGAAGAAAATGCCCTTCTTGTACCTTGAAATTCAATTCAAACTGAAAGCTAGAATAAAACATTTCTTATTTCAACGTTTATCACCACAGAAGAAACACGGTAGTTGATAGAAAGAAGGGTTTTCTCCAAACGCAGCGTCTCATAACAACATATCGTGACTATTCAGACGACTATACGAAAACCCGAAGTAGTTTACTATTCAGGTTTCAGTACTGATTTCCGTAGTGCGAAATTGGCAAGATGTATAAGCATGAGATCTTCTGCAATTGAGTCAGATTGGCAAGAAACTCCTGTCTTCCCCATTGGAGCTCTATTCAAGCCAGAAGTAGTTAAACTACACGTTTGCGGTTTCACCGTTTATTAACATAGAAGGAAATAGTAACAAAGAGTAAGGGGATCTTTTTGTACAAACGGTTCAGCGTCTCAAGACAAGATAGCATGACTATCGACAATACTCTACCAAAAGAGGAAATATTATATGCATTCTCAGTTTTAATATTTACTTCTGTAGTGCAGTAACTGTAAAAGATACCGAAATGCGTTTTTTAATTGAGAACAAAAATAACATAGCGGCAGATGATACTCGGAATCGATACAACTTCTCAATTCCGGACACTATTTTGTAACGCTCTACCTACAATCGTACAACCTATATGGGACAGTTTTACAATATATATATATATATATATATATATATATTGTAAAACCCTCCGATATAGGTTGAGGATTGTAGGTAGGGCGTTACAAAATAGTGTCCGGAATCGACTCTCACTACGCCTTTTATTATAAAATTCCACTATAACAGTATTTTACAAAAATACTACAAAGATAGTTTCTCTAAATTTGTAATGTTAGATATACATAATCTTTGACCTTGAGACCGCAGACAGGATCACCACAAAGCACCGAAGCAGGCTAGGCAGAGTGGCGGTAGGGATCCAAATGCTCCGTGGCAAGCAGTGAGTTGGTTAAAGTGACCACAGAGCACCGAAATAGGCTAAGCACGGAAAAAGGAAAAGCCAAGAGTCGCGAAGCAGACTAGAGGCTTGGGTTAGGCTCCGAAGCAAACAGTAGGAGAGCCAGCAAAGAACTGGTACACGTTCGTTGTCGGCCATCAAATTTATAGGGTCCCCAGACAACGGTTGCGCTGCTGCTCCGTTGTCGTCGTCTGCTTCGTGAGTGGAGCCAGAAGTCCTCGTCTGTAGATCGTAGTGGGCCCACGAGCTGTGTAGTATCCTCTCGTAAAACGATATCGTGATGTTTATAAACATAAGCGTGAAGAGTTGTTTCTACACAGTATCACGAGGGCCATTACACCCATGGCTTGTTTAAAAAATAATCGGAAGGGTTATTTTTCTTGTGGGGGTAGCAAAAAATAAGGGACGACACAAAAAATCACTGAAAGCACTGATAGAATTTAAGAGTTCCCTTTTCGAAGCACTATTAAGGTAGTGGAAGAAAGCATTAAACTGTTATTCCCTAAACACAAGCAGGATCGGTGCATATTACATGTTACTTCATTTTCTTCGAGGAAGGGCTGTTTTAAGCTTTGCGTTGCATTCTTAATATGTGTATATTGGCTCACGGTGAGAGGTGTTGAAGCCTGTGAAATGGTTTGTCCGTTGTGTGTATGAATACTATTAAATGAGTCGAATGGAATTGCTGGAGGTATATCTAGACGGGGTCGTTTGGAAGTTTTTGGTTCCGAGCGAAGACTGCGATAAAGTAGGTATAGGATGAGTTGCGAATACTAAAAAGGAATATAAAGGCACAGGAATAAAAAGACAATTTATATTGCAAAGTTCGCGATGCGAACGGCGTGATTTCTTTATCACCCTCTAAAAGGTATATAGTGCTAAAATATTTCCACTAAACATAAATATTTAAATAAAATAATCCAATATTGGAATGCAAATGATAATAATAATGATGAACTTGAATTCGTGGTGATCCTGTATGAAATAAGTGACCATGATTGTTGGAACATCCTGTATTATGTTGTATAGTGCCGGTGGCAATATGTAGTCCACAGTGAAGAAAGAAAAAATATCGAGGATATGAATTATAGGTTAGCCATCCTTCTATGGATCATTTGCCTTTTAAATACGGAAATGCAAACTCAGCATTCTTTCATTCAGAAAAGAATAATGAATCAGCTTTTCGTAAAATCAGAGAATAAGAAATGTTTGTATAGAAAGGAGAAGTTACTGTGCACCTGAATGCTAATCTTCGTGTTCCTTCTTTCGAATGGTGAGTATTGTTTCTTTTCCCTAAGCAAGAAGTGAGAATGATTAGAATGTTTTATGCTGTACAATGTTCCTAGCCAATTGAGTTAAATAATTTGTATTGGTTTCTTTTCTATCCTGTTCTTTTCGTGCTGCAAATTGGAAGGAGAAAAATATTTAAAAAAATGGACTGTATATGCCAGATCATTTCGCATATATTTCTTGCGTTCTTCCGTCAGTATTTTTTGCATTTCTTCGCTCGTATATTAAAAAATAGCTAATTATCCCCTTGCTGTGTTTCGCCTCTTTTCATAATACGCCTTAATTCTGTCTACAGAAATTTTCCGTATGGATTGTTGATATGAATAAGGAAATTCGAAACTATAAAGGTTAGGATTCATTCTTTCAAGTATCGTGACTAGACCGACAAATTTAAAGGAGAATACTTCTGACAAAACATTCTGACGGTTCGGATAGAATACAAGTACTTTCTCTCCGTTCTCAAAGCTAATTTGTTTCTGCTTTTTCTCATAATATTACATCTGCTTCTTATAGCTTGCAGCCAAATTGCCCTTCACTATTCTTCTATCTTGTTCAAGTGTACCCTATCGATACATGATGTTGACGTTGATGCAAGCGCGATAACAGAAATGGTCTTAGGTTCGTAAAAGTACAGTAAGAAAAAACTTGAATAATTTGTTCCAGCCTGGATGAATGTGTTAATCGCAAAAGTTATAAGATCTTTAAATGAAATCTTTAAGGTTTACGTCCCACAATTATGCCGGATAGGCTAAAGGACATCACAAAAGTTATATATGGAATAAGCTTGGGCCATTGGTTTCGGTTTTCCTGCCCAAAAAAATTAATAGCATTCTGTATAATTCCGTGGAATCTTTCCACTGCACTTAATGTTTTATGATCGTATAGTGGACAACATTTAAATTCAAAGTTGTAGAACCTTGCTAGGTTTTGTAGTTTTTGCGTTAGCACAGGGTGTGTGTCTAAATACAGGTACGAAAAAGCTCCATATTTAAGAATGATTTCATACATAAAAAATTGTTCAATTTCTTTGGCTGTAACGTTATCTACGACATTTGCCACACAGAAACAAGTAGACATCTCAGTTGCTACCATTATGTGTTTAAAAGTTCCTTGTCCGACCGGCACATTCCCAATTGAGTCATATTGCCATGCAGTAGCAATAAGGAAAGGTGGATGATGGCATAAATGACCAGGTGACTTGCTTTGTATCTTTTTAAGTTTTCGACAGTGCACGCCCTTATTTTCTTTGCTATATATGCTTTCGTATTAGGGAAATAATAATTTCTCAATGCCGATTGGTACGTCTGCTTTATGTTGTAAACGTTTAATGTAGAGTATTTTAAAATTATAGCTTGCTAACAATATCTTATAACGAGTAAATTTTCGTACTTTGTCGGGCTGAGTGTTTAAAGAAATCAGCACGTAGCGTCAATGAATAACTTGAATTTTCTATTTTGTAGAAAATGTCGAGATTTTCTAAGGACGAATGTTAAGGCATATAATTCTTTCCGCCATGTTGAGACCTTCCATTCGCTCTTGGTAAAACGCCTACTGCAATAGAAAGCAACACGTTCCTCGTTAGTTTTGTGGTTATAACATGCCAAAAATCCCCCGGCTGAAAGTGATGACGTTTCTGAATATAAACGAATTACCAACGATGGATCGAAATGAAATAAGGATGGGGCCTGAATATATGTTTTTAGTTTCTCAAATAGCTCGTCATGTTGAGTTGTCCATTTGAATTTTGTATCTTTTTCCGAAAGAACTTGAAATCGCTCCACTTTCCCCGTAAAATTTTTGATGTGTGCTCTTAAATAAGAGCAGAGTCTGAAAAACCTATTAAAGCCCGCTTAGGAGTTGGCTTCTTAAAATTCCGTATTTTATTGACTATTTTGGGAGAAATTCCGATTACTTTGTCAATAACTGTAAATCTTAGTACCTCTGATTCTGACTGTAACAGGTAGGTCTTGCTTGGGCTAGCTCTAAAATGATGTTTTCTTAGTCTATTGAAGAGTAATTCCAAATCCGATAATTGCTGTTTCCAATCCCCGAATAAAGGTAAGAATTCTCCATGTTCTAAAATTCGGAAGTAAATTTAATTACTGCAATATAGTGCAAATTTACGATGGAATTCCCAATTCCTTTAAGTTGGGTGTTAAAAGGAATTAATTGCGTGTTTGGAGGAATCATAGATTTCGGCCACAGACTCAACGAGCTTCCTGTATCAATTATTACAGTATGTTTTTCTTTATGAATTATTACATTAATTAGCTACTTATGCTCCTGATCTAATAATTTTATGTTATCTCTCTGGTCAGTCATTGGAGCCACAGTGTAAAGTGATGTTAATGTATGTATGTCAGTACTTGCGACTTCTTGTTCATTTACTTCGTGTGTTACGGCCCTCAGAACATGTTCTTGAGAAAAATTGTCCTGGGGCCCCCTATGCATTTCTCTATTTTTGTCTCTATAACGTGTTAGAAGAATATCCTTGCTTATAACACATACCGCAAACTGTAACGGTTTTTGGTTTGGGTATATTATTATTTTTATTATTATATTTAGAATTGCTTTTCTTCCCATTTCTATGCTGGCTATTGTTACCATTATTTTTCGTAACTTGTAATTATTACGGCCGCCCCGTCCAAACTGAGAATTACTCATAACATTCTGAGTTACTAAAAGATAGAATTCGGCCATGGGATTAGCAAGTTTACTAAATTCTAATGAACTATTGGCGTTCGTAGGGTTAGATGCGCTAGGCGCTGGGGGGTTGGATGGTGGGTGCGTAGTACTAACTTGAGAGGGAGGGTTTGAAGGTAATTGAGTTTAGGAGGCACCCTGTAGTTGTGGTGCTGAAGGTACAGGAAATACTGGAGGAGGTTGTTGGTAGCGATGTCAGTTAGGTCTCTGATTGCATAACGGATGAGTTGGTTGTTGGTGATGTGTGGGAAAGGGCGGTAGCGACTGCCGAAGAAATTAACTACTATCTGTTTGATTTTGGTCACCAAGTGAATAGGATGCTTGTTGTACTTCTACATAATCACGCTTCTTCATAAGATCGCGTGCCTTCTCCAAATTATGTAAGTATGACTGCAATGTCTGAGCCGCAGTAAATGATTCCAATGTAACTTTTGTAAAAAAAAAAAAAAACCTTCAAACCTAAATATAAATAATTTATTTTCTGTTCCTCGTTAGCCTGATGCACAACTTGTCAAACAACTCTTAATTTTATATAAAAATATGCTCCAGTTGGTTTGTTTTGTCCTCGTTGAATCTGAAAAGTTTCAAATTCCGCCTTATATCCTTGTAATATTTATCTGCTTAAATCTATTACTTTGGTCTTTAATTGTTCATAATTGAGTGAGTCCAACTGATTTTGTGCTTTTAATTGCAACACTAAATCAAGGGACACCTGAAAATACCTAGGTAATAGTTCCTTCTCTTTCTCAGCTAACGAAGAATGCCATAGCGTAAGGTGGTCAAATGGCATAAAAAACTATCAGGGTCTTCAGTAACGTCTTCAGAGTATTTAGTAAGGTGGGGCATATTAAAACAACGTCGGGAATTCTGTTTGGTGTTTGCACTATACTCTGGAAAAGCGTTTTCATCTGATCTTGTATTGGGCATACACTAAAATAGAGTCACGTCTGAGTCACTGAGTTCACAGATTAGAAAACCACATACCTATGAAAAAAGTTCACTTCCGGTTAATAATAAAAATATCGTCCTCTAAGGGAGTATTCAGATCAAAGCTGAGCCGGTCAAAGCCTCGACCATGTAAAACTATCCCGTATAGGTTGTAGGTAGAGTGTTAAATAAAAAGTGTGTCCGGAATCGACTCCCACTACCGGCTTTTATTATAAAATTCTACTATAACCGTGTTTTACAAAAATACTACAAAGAAAATTGCACTAAGTTTGTAAGGTTAGAAATACGTAGTTTTCGACCGTGAGGACGCAGACAGGACCACCACAAAGCCCAGAAGCAGGCTAGGCACAGTGGCGATAGGGATCCCAATGCTACATGTAAGCAGTGGGCTAGTTAGGTGACCACAAAGCCCCGAAGCAGGATAATGATTGACGTTAGGATTACCAACAGAGCCACGAAGCAGGCTAAGCCACGAGAAAGAAAAAGCCAAAAATCCCGAAGCAGACTAGAGGCCTAGGGTTAGGTTACTCCTAATGTTCCGAAGCAAACAGTAGAAAAACACCAGAGAACTGGTACAAGTCCGCTGTCGGACATCAAACTTATAGGGTACTCAAACGGCGGTTGCGCTGCTGCTCTGTTGTCGTCATCTGCTTCTTGGGAGGAGCCAGAAGTCCGTCGTCTGCAGGTCGTAGTGGATCCACATCGTGTGTAGAATCCTCTCCTAAAACGATCTGGTGATGTTTATAAACATAAGCGTCAAGAGTTATTTGCACACAATATCACGTGGGACATTAGTTTATTTATATATATATATATATATATATATATATATATATATAATTGCAACCTGCATCACTGTATCGAAACCGGAAGTTATTCTATTGGTTAGAACTTCTGGCTAAATGCAGAGAAAACTAAATACATGGAAGTGCGTCGGGACCGTAATACGGCAAATTGTGGAGGCGTTAAACTATTAAATAATACTTTTGATAAAGTGGATACTTTCAAATATTTAGGATCAATATTAACAGACGAAAATCATATTCACGAAGAAATTAAATGTCGACTAAAAGCAGGGAATTCGTGTTACTATTCGGTTCAAAATCTCTTGTCGTCGCGAATTCTGTCGAGGAATTTGAAGCTTAAAATATATAAAACGATAATCATGCCTGTTGTTCTGTATGGTTGCGAAACATGGTCGCTTACTCTGAGGGAAGAACATAGACTGAAAGTATTTGAGAACAAGATCCTGAGAAGAATATTCGGACCCAAGAGGAACGAGAATGGGGAATGGCGGAAGCTTCATAACGAGGAACTACATAGTTTATACGGTTTACCCAACATTGTTAGGGTCGTCAAGTCTAGGAGGCTTAGGTGGGCAGGTCATGTAGCTAGAATGGAAGAAAGTAGAAACGTTTTCAAAGTCTTGACTGGTAGACCCATAGGAAAACGACCATTAGGAAGACCTAGGCGCAGATGAGAGGATAATATTAAGATGGATCTCGCAGAGATAGGAATACAAAGTAGAAACTGGATCCAATTAGCTAAGGATAGAAGTCAGTGGAGAGCTTTTGTGAACGCGACACTGAACCTCCGGGTTCCATAGGCCATAGAGTTAGTTAGTTAGTTAGAACTTCTGGCATGTGGTTTTCTTACAGAAAACCTGTAGTAGATCTCGGGAAGTTTTTTGCCATCAATTGAGCGTCCGAAGGCAGGTTCTGTCTCCTGCCTTAATATCTACAGATTAGAAATGCTTCATATTAACGATCCTTTTTCAAGTTTTATAATCCATAGAAGAGAATAAGGCATAGCCAATAATGTTTTTTGACATGGATTTTGTGTACAAGGAACAGGTTATATCGTTGATCTTGTTACTTTATTCTAACCAGTAGTTACGTATTTACTACTTGACATTCGAATATTGAATTAGCTTGGTTTAAAAATCTTAGTCTCACATCGTGAAACGATAGTCGCTTGTTTAACATGGATATTGATACTAATAACTCGTGTAAGTCATGCCACCAGGTTGATACTTTTAGTCATAGTTTAGAAAATTGTAGCAATGTAACGGATATTTGGCAGAAATAATGTGAGTCGTTAACCCAAATATCTTCACCCTTTGTCATTCAGTGCAACCATTTTAATTCTTTATTCTAATTTTAATTGGTTTCCTAGTTCTAAAGCAAATGTTATTTGGTTTGTCATTCAGACAAAGATCTATGTTTAACCACGACACATTGTTACTATTCCGACATTATGTTGCGTATGACACACATTCCGCTAACATTCTTTCACTTGTTCATAAACACAAATATTTTTTAACTCATATATTTCTAGTTGTCCTTCTGTAAAGAAAATGTGTCGGTAATGTGTTTTTAAACACTTTGCTATTTCCTTATTTCCATACGTATGCAAAACATTGTCCGCTTCTATTTCCATGCTAAATAGCTAATAAACCAAGCTAAAAATATTTACTCTGTAGCTAACCGCCTGGCTTTCAAGCTCAAGGTCGTTTCGGTTCGATTTCCATTTTTGTCGTACTTTTTGATATGTAATGATATATTGCTTAGTGCATGGATTATTGTATCAATTAACTTTTGTCCCGTACAAGGGTCTTTTATTCTTGTGTGTGTCACCAGAGTTTACTGGTTTGTATTATTCTAGAGCTTAATACCAACGACGTCACATTGTGGGAGAGAATTACTGTGGATGTATAATAATATATGTGAAAGATAGTTGTTGCTGTAATCATTTGAATAAATTTAGATATTGGAATAGGCCTATCACACAGCTATAGTCGTATCTTCTAAAGTATGACTTGGTAACATTACTTGCAATCCAATATGAAGGAGTAACTGCTTCTTGAAAAGATACATAAGATATAATCTCAACTTTCAAGACCACGTTGAGAAAAGAATGATTTCCCCACCAATGTTGCTTTCAATCACGCTGGATAACGAAACATTGCAACAGGTCCAGGATGTCGTATTTTATGGATTTGACACTAACAGACAAGAAAGAAGCCTGATGAATTATGAAATCAAAATCTATTACCGCTCGTGAGGTGAACTAAAGAGAATATACATTACTATAGGTATCTTTGCAATAGGAACAAATCACATTTTTACACAAATAATGTAATCGAAATGTTTATAATAAGAAGTCATGTCGCTTGCTTCTGTAGCATGCATGGATATCGTAAAATTCTGGTTGAAGAAAGATCTTTATGATCGGTTGATTAGGTTAAAAAACCGTAAGAAAATATTATATAGCAGGATGTTATTAAAATGTTTGATAGGAATCTACGATGGCTCGGATTACTCCAGAACGATATCCAGTAGAGAAGTGTTATTCCCAAGGCAATGAGCCTTCAGGTTCCGTTAATCACAAATTGAATCAGTTTCGTATATAACCGAATCTCTACTGATGTCCAACCTGAAGGATATATTCTAATTTCTTCAGTTTTTATTAATCATGGTAACATTACACATCGTAAATTATTATCAAAATTTCAAATGAAATATTAACTTTTTCGGCCGTGCTTCATACTTTCGGAAGATGGACCCCATATGCAAATAAAATTATTGGAGATTATCAGTACAAATTTAGACGAAATCTATCAACTATCGTCCAAATATTTACCATTCGACAAATACTCGAAAAGAAGTGGGTATACAATATCCCGGTATACCAATTATTTACTAATTTTAGAAAGTCTTACGACCCGGTTAGAAGAGAACCATTGTACATCATTCTTACAGAATTTGAAAGCTAATTAGATTAACTAAGTTATGTTTAATTGAATCCCAAAGTAAAGTCTAGTTAGGAAAATATGTTCCACGAGGTTTTACTTGAAGAATGGCGTAAAACTAGGAGATGCGTTGTCACCATTATTATTCAAATTTGTCCTAGAATGTGCTATTAGGAAAATCAAAGATAGCAATCAGGGCCTAGAGTTGAATGATATTTACCATGTTATGAGGTATGCTAGTGATGTAAGTTTATTAGGGGATGATAGGAGTACCAAAGAAATGCAGAGTTCTTATTAAACGCTTGTAGGGACATGGATTTAAAAGTAAATGCAGAGAAAACTAAATGCATGGCAGTTCGTCGGGATCGTTTACTAGCTTTATACTTTATAGTATGAGTACTAGCTGCTATGTAAGACGAAATTATCTAGCCAGTAAACATTGAGTTTAATTAGAAAGAAGGTATAGTTGTTATAAAAACAACGTTTTAAAAATTAAGTGTGTGAAATGGAAATTAAGTGTATTTCAAATTCGAGGTTGGATTGGAAGTAGATTTTGCGTAATAGTGTAATTATTTCCCCTGCAACCTTTTCAATAGTGGACAGTTCAAATAGTCAGCCTTATTATTTTACTTATTTCGCTTCAATGTTAATGGAATTTAGTATAAAATTCGGAACATGCAATAACTGATCTAGCACTAATGAGAATTTAATGTAACATTTTGTAAGATTTCATCCAGGAATGGGTAAGAGCAAGTTCCTGTGAGATTTCTTTAAAATTCGACTCGAAATAGATATCTTTGGTCTCTACTCGAGATCTGGAGTCGAAAAATTTCCTCCAACTCGACTGGAATTCAGATAGAGTTTCGAGCCAAGTTAAGCCAAATCCTGTGTAGGAGTTTGAAATGCTCTTTTCAAGTATCTTACATAAACAATATAATTATCATCTATTATTACAACAACTTCTATTATTATTATTATTATTATTATTATTATTATTATTATTATTATTATTATTACATCTTGTATGAACATGAGAGAAAGAATTTTTAAAATTTATAGGGCACCGGACAAACATTCGAAATTGCTGGGTCCGGGTTTAGGATTGACAATGGCTCTACCGGCCCGGCTTACAGCTTATTCACTGTCGAGCTGAACTGAGAATTGAGCCGACCCAATAGTTCACCCAATTGAGGCGGCTCGAGTTACTGGCTCACCGATTCGAACCGAGCTGATGGCTCTTCCCAACCGAGTCGGCTCGAACGATCGGCTCAATTGAGCCGACTCCATTTCTCGTCCCAACACAGCCGGAAAAAGCGAATGAATTCGGTAGTTAGTTTGCCTCCGTCTCTATCCCTACTCACTACTTTTGGACTTCAATCACCATAAACAACAAGTTGAGTGTACACGTTTATCGTTTATCACGTGGAACTTTATAATTCCCGTTTTACTACTGCAGAATTCGACTGTGGCTAAGCATCACTAGTGATACTGCTCCAGGTTCTGATAGCATTCATAGTGCTATGTTATGCCATCTACCTGCGCATGCGTTGGCTTCTTTACTGATTTTATTTAATCATATATGGGTTGCTGCTTAGTTTTCGGTAGTTTCGCGAGAAGCTCGTATCCTTAGGTGATCAAATCCAGATGAAACATCAACTTGCAGTTCCAGCTAACAGCTTATTGCCCTTACCCATTCCTTTGGGTAAGGATTGTAAATCTTTGGTTGGTGTATTTCTTGAAGCAGAATTTCTTCCTCTCAAACCTTCAATGTGGATTCCGTCAATTTCGTTAGACTACCGGCCATCTTGCCCATCTAGAACCCGCTGCTCAAGATGCTTTTCTTCATGGAGAGCATTTAGTGGCTGTATTTTTAATGTCGAAAAAGGGTATGACACTACTGGTTCTTCGGAATTTAGCAACAGGTTCACTCCTGGGTGCTGTGCGGTTCTATGGCCTTTTTTTTAACAACAGTCTTTAAGCGAGTGATATTTCAGGGTACACGTTTGGTCTCACTCACTCTGATCGCTTCGTCCAAGAAAATGGTGTCCCTCAGGGAGTGTCCTGACTGTGCCTTTATTCGCGGTGGCCATCAAGTATGTCTCATATTACTACACCTGTTCGTGGCCTTCCTTATGTTTATGACCTTACCATTTATTGTCGCTCCGGTGACCGTGCATGTATAGGACTGCTCCAACTTACGCTGAATTGTTTATACACCTGGACAAGGTAGACCGGGTTTCGTTTCTCTGTTAGCAAAACCAAGTGTGTTCATTTTGGTCGGGTACGTACCTGTTTTAGATCCTTATTTTTATTTTCGTGGAACACGCCTTTCGTTTACTAATAGTGTTCCATTTCTTGGCGTACGATTCTACCGTGAACTAACTTGCTGTGAATATGTGCGTGATCTAATATTTAGTTGTTTGCGAGCGATCAACATTTTTTGAGTCGTCTCCCGTCGTTCTTGGGGAGCTCTTCCTACAGTAACCTGATGCGTTCTAAAATGAATTATGGTCACATGGTTAATCCCTTCGCTGGGTAATCTGTTCTCCAGCTAGATAGTCCACCATCTTGATATTCGCTTGTGTATAGAAGCTTTCCGTACTAACCCTACAGAGGTTGTTCAGCCAACGTTTGGCCGATTTCGTTCCTTCCCCTCCCGGGCAGCATAGACTCACCCGACCTGGTTCGTGGCGTCCTGCAGTGTTGTTTAGTGGCTTCCTGGGAACGGAGTTATTTTTCCGTGCGGACGACAATAACGCACAAAACAGGACCATGGTTGTAAATGTTGTGTTAAATTTGTTTCCAAGTGTGTGGGTTTCCGCTCTGTGACCAAAATGTCGCCCAAACTAAGCCGGTTTTGGGAAGGCTATGTTGCGGCTCTTTATGACGCCCACTTAGTGATTCTGTCATTAGAAAACGGTGCAAGAACAATGGTTGCAACATCAGTTTAAGTGGAATAAAAAGTGTTATTAAAAAGTACAAGCACAATGAAGCTCCACCATTTATATCACCAACGAAGTTGCCTAGGAAGCGGGAATGCACCAAGGCGACCACAATGCAAAGGAAACTTTGCAAACTGGCAGTGCAAGAAAATCCGCCAACACAAAGGTGTATAGCTAATCGTCTTGACGTGTCTTTGGGGACTCTGAGCCGGACCCTACACCATCAACTCACGCTGGAAAAGGTCAAGAAAGCTCGCGGCCATCTTCTGACAGATGCCCACCAAAAGGAACGAAAGTGTAACGCCCAGAAGCTAAACGAACGGCATCTGGCAAAACAAAGGTTGATGTACGTCGTAACGCTCGATGAAGCATAGATTTACATTTCCGACTGCGCCAAACCGCTAGACATCATGTACTAAGAGAAAGGCACCAAGAGCTTTAGAAGGTGGATCCGTGTCTGTATAGAATACTTCCCAAAAGGGTTCGTGGTCGTTACAGGCTACTGTTACCGAGACAAACTGAAGATTCGGAAGGTGACAAAGAACTGCAAAATGAATTCTTAGTGTTTTCAGGAGCAGATCATGTGGCCGATCTACGAAAATGAGATTCCAGCAATGTACGAAAATGACTCCAATCTGGTGCGCATTCACATGGACAGGGCCTCATCACATACCTCACGATCGTCCCTCGTATTCTACAAGGGGATGGAGGAGGCAAGTGGTATACAGGTCATACCTTTTAATGAGGTACCTGTTAAACTGTTACTGAAAGTTGGTTATTTGTCACGTAATATTGTGTGAGAAATAAAGTATTACAGAAGATACATCATCTTTCATGAAACAAAGCAGCAACTATAGAAATATAGCGTTTATTAAATGAATATATCCATTATTTAAAATTGAACAATAGAGAAAATGTAAATGATATTTACAAATTTACAACATTAAATCGAGTAGTACAATGGTCGGGGTCATTATCAAGTAGTCTGTCCTTGATAACTCTCGTGCGTTCTCATGCGTTTATGCAGTCCCTTTTACACTATAGATTGGTCATGTAATTATTATAAGCACTGAGCATACTCACAAGCTGAAGAGTCCCTTAATGGTCGACGGCTTCAGCTGAGACATCCTGTAGGCAATGGAAGACGGTAGTTACCAAATGAGGTGGATCGGATATTCACAAATCGCACTATTGATGAAATATGATAAAATGATGATTTATCATTCGAAATGCTAGTTTTATACTGTTGCGGAGATTATTTTGCTTTTTGGAAAGTTCCTGTTCTACACACGTTTTCAATAAAGAGGAAAATGTTTTCCTTTTTCCGTTAAAATAATCACCTTGGAATTGTTTATATATCATATTTTGATTGTTATTGGAAATTCCATTTACGTGTTGGTCATAGGACTTGTTTTATGTTTTTGGATTAGTTTCTTGCTTTTGTTCTTGGGTCAATTTTAAAAGTGTGTTAAGAGATAAAACATCTCAAAATTCACGTGAGTATTTAATTAATTGTTTTTCATTCCTCATGTTCGTAGGAACATGATACTGTTAAATCTCCAGATGCAAGTCCTATGGACTATTGTGGATATGAATTGCTAAAGCGGACTTTGGGAAAATGGCGTGAGACAACTGTGGAAGGACTTTGGAAAGTTGTACAAAGGGAATAGCACAAGGATCCCCTCTCAGTTCTTTAGAGAAGTCTATTACAGTGGAAATTACGCTGTCGGGCTATTGTTAGGAACCAAGCCAGACACATGGAGCACTTACGGACCTGGCGCGAAGGATTCTTTTAAATTTTTAGGTAAATCGAAATTGGAAAAATGTAGACTGAACAACCTCTATATACCTAGCCTGAATGTTGAAGCAGATTAATCTTCTCTTCATCATCGCAGGAGATGTTTGATCCTCTGTTATTTTAAGCCTTCCTGGTCACCATTTCCACCATGCCTTAAAGCACTTCCTGGTCACCCTTCTTTCCTTCTTGAAACGGGTGATCGCTATCGTTTCTATACGACATGGCCTCTTGTCGGCCGGCCTTTTGCGATTCGTGCTTTACAACTGTTAGATGAATTAGCTCATGCTGTGGCGGATACTAATCTGTTTCTTCCCGTTCCACTCTTGCAGCTTCATTGTCCTCCTACATCATTTCCGTTGGTGTGGTTTAGTAAGTCTATCACGACTGATCACCCATATCGTCAGGAGTTTCGCTCTCTTATCTTAGAACACTTTCTCAAAGCTTTGTATAGATGATTCGATACTTCAAGACTTTCGTCTGTGGGTTTGTATTTGGCCCTGTCCAGTATGGTTACCGACTCCCTTCATGTATATCCATCTTCAGTTCCAGAATGAACTACTGGCTCTTGAAGCCTCAGACTATGCTATGTCTCATAAGAGTGCCTGTATTCTGATCGTGTCTGACACAAAGAGTACTCTTACTAGCCTTAGTAATGTTTATAATAGGCATCCTCTGATTGAATCTATTTTGTTAAAATGTCATTCTTCACTTCGTGCCGGCTCAGTCGTCCACTTTCGTTGGATTCCTATCCGTGTTAACATTCCTGATGATGAGCAGGCGGACTGTGTGGCAAAAGATGCAGCTCTCCAAGGTGCACTCGCGACGCAGCTCCCTAGCACCGACTTTTACCCGTTGTTCACCTCTCTCTTTTACACTAATGGCAGTCGGAATGGGATCTCGCCCATAACAGCAAATTGCATGCCATCAAACCACAATTAGGAGTCTGGGCCTTTAGTTTCCAACAATCTCGTTGAGAAGAAATACTTTAAATTGTTTCCTCCATAGAATGCTGCTATTTTTAGGCGAGCTTTAGGATTTGCATGCAATTTAATTCTAACCCATGTGTGGATGTTAGTGTAGTTTTATTATTATTGTCTTTCGTTTTTGGTTTGTTTAATGATTAAGTTACGTCAACAGACGGATGCAAATAGACCACGTTGTTGGCGCACACAAAATATCTCTCTACATCTACCTTCCAACCGAACCGGCTCGAGCTGTTCGCACGATTGAATTGAGCCGAAAAAATTGATATCACTACAAGGATTAGTCTTCTGTTTGGACCCAAAATTCGAATTCGCAGGTTTCAGCCTTGATGGTGACAACGTCACTATATACTAATATTCGTACTCACGGTATTAGACGCTGCCTTGTTATAAAAGTCTATTGTCATATCGTTATCGAAACGAGACGAATTGTGAGCACTGGAGTAGTGTCCCCTCTCGTGAGCAACACAAAAGTAGTGGACATTGCTGAGTATATTTCTTACGGCCTTCACTTTCCAGTACAATCAGGCCATCATCTCAAAACGAGTTGAGTTTAACTAGCGAGCCATTTGTCAAACTCGACCTCAAAAACAGGATTGGTGCGGAACTCGACTCAAGAAAATTATCTTGCACTTGACTTGTACCCATCCTTTATTACGTTGAAAGTCGTGACTGTGAATCACGAGATTCCGAACTCACTTACCGACGGAACAGCTTTGAACGCATTACGGAATGTCTGGAATTCTCTTTTGAATGTAAATCAACTTCTCATATAGTCTCAATACTCAGCAACGTTAACCTCTGAACTTACTATCAGTTTGGCAATTTTTTTCCCACGATTTAGGAATTGAAGATCCCAATTTCGATTCTTCACATCGTCTTTGAAACTGTTAATTTTTGTAACATTTAATATTTTCGTAATCCCATGTAGAAAAAACAGCGAATAATATATTTTATTGTTAAATTCGTTTATTTTGTCTCTTCATGTCAAATCTTCCTCAATAAAGCTTTTGCTTGTACGAATATCCGATTTCTTCTCATGATGATTGTAATCTATGATACAGACTGAAGTAATAATAATGTCTTGAACTGCTTTGATATCCAGTTGATGTTTTTATAATGCCATTACGTTAAATTTTGACTTAAATACTTATTATGATTAACATGTAAAAGCTCACTATCTCCAACTGAAATATTCCATCCTTTATGGAAAGCACTATCATATCTATCTATCTATATATATATATATATATATAGATATATATAGAACTTACTATGTTGAAAACTCTCACATCTTTATTAAAGATGAAGTAAGAGAGCTTCCTGGGTAGTTTGGACATGTTATGAGAGATTGTGGAATTTGTGTTTCATCGAACAGAATATATCAAAGTAAATGATGTGGTGCATTGTAACGAACTGGAAAGAGGATAGGATATAAGGAGAAACAAATTAAACAAAAGGGTAGTAAGCAGTAAAAACAGCGACAGAGAGAGAAGGATATAGTGACAAACAAACCGAGTACGATTGACTGTGTCAAGTGGCTGAAAATTATATACTTTCGATACAGCGTTCACCCAGTGAAACCGTTGCTAGACCCTATTTCTAATGGAGTTTTGTTCAGAAAGGATAGTTATACGTATCAGAAAAACATAGATAGATAACATGGTGACAATAATAATATTCTAACCATAATAGTGACACAGATTCTTGACTATATGCTAATGGCGTGCTTTATAATTAACCCAATCTTCGTTTACCATGAGTAGCTCGCTTGCTCCAACTTCACTCTTAAAGTGACGGAAGTCCTTACTTTCCTACGAAGTCAAAAACTATTTTATTCTCGCATTATTATGGATGAAATATTTAAATAAGGCTGTGAATTATAAAAAAAATTGTTCACTTTCCAGATTTGACCTTGCGAACATTCACTTATAAGTTTGATACTTAAATTACTACACTAATTTCTTATTTTCGTAACCCTTGAGAGGAAGTAGATTTGAAGGGTATGAAGAAAATTCCTGAATTCAGTAAAGAAGGTTTTCTTTTAATATGAATTTTTTTTATAGAAGGATTAAGGAACTCTTTGCAATACCGTTGCGTATATTGCGAGCTCTTGATAATGTTTTATTTTATTAACAATTTTACAGTCAAAAGCTATAATAAATAAAGAAATAAATATTTCATTTTAACGTCCCACTACCGTGCTCATTCTCATTAAGCGGTAAGATTTTAGAACAATACTCCGAACGTATGTCTGAAGATGTGTTAGTCCGTAGGTTGTTTTTTTCTATTAAAGCTCATTAAAATATTCATATAGTAATGCCAAGCGAGGGACATTAAGTGAAGGCGGATTGATAGCTTGATCCATTGCTTTCTCTATCACGATTCAAATAGTATGCGCACCAATGTTCTAGAACCCTGCTCCTTTGGGCTAAAGGAGATGGTGATTTAAGCAAGAACAATGATGGAAGAATTGGCGGAAAGAGGAAGTTGACAGAAACAGGAATACTCCAAGAAAACCTACGGACACAATATTGTCCATCACAAGCTTACTTGACCGGGATAGACTCACAGACTCTTGCGCATCGGAGGTAAGAGCTTTACCACTAATGGACCATGCTCCAAAAATTAAAGAAGAAAGACAAGTACCAGGCCCTACATAATTGAATATTATGTTTATTAAACTTAATGTTCATAAAGCTTCTTTTCGGCAATGTTTTGTAATTAATGTCGCAAATTATCCTATACTTTGTAATATGTGACAAAGAAATAAATGCTTGATTCTCGCAGGATAGTATCGTCTGCTCTTTGCTAATAGTAATAGTATGAAAATAAATTACCACACATTATCGCATATCACACCAAAAAGAGGTTCCTGTTTTGCGGTCAGTTGAAACAGTATTTCGGAATACCACCGAGAAAAATTAATTTAATTTTTCATGCATTGTAGGAAAAAAAAAAAAGGAAACAAGAAAAATGGTTCGATGTAAAGTGCTTTGTATCTCTCGAATAAATCACTAACTGTATTGCCAGTGCATAACTATGTCTCAAGCATTTTTCATAGAACTATTAAAACCAAGTTTTACTATAACGTAGTGTGCGACGGTTTGGTGCCCGCTCAGGAATTTATTTGAATATAAGGATAATGTTATATTCTGAACATGTGAAGTAGTTATAAAAACAAAATCAGATAAACTGAGCTTTCCAAATCTCTTGTCACTTTTATCCACCATTTTCGTGTATATTGGGGATGATAGTGTGGGAAATACTAGCTGTCCTAAAGAGGAAACAGATTTCTAAGTTAATATCAAATTGAAACCACACGTACAAAATAAGGATTGAAGTTTCTACTTTATATGTATAGTTATTATTTTGTTTCGGATTAACAATAGCTATTGTAATTCATAATAGTTTTTTTTAATAAAACAATACGAGCAATCATAAAAATACTGTTTAATATGAAATTAAATCGAAATCCTAAAAAGTTGTAATAACTATTTATTTCTTTTTTAGAATATTTACATATGCATACCACGTATATTATCTGATGCGTAAAGTACTACTATTATCTATAAATTCAATTTCATTAGGAAATAACTGTATTGATCTTGCGATCAAAAGAGGTGTATGAAACTGTTGGTTGTGTTTGCGTAGTGGTACAAATAAATATTTCATCTGCATTCAAAGGAATAAGTGTATAGGGATGGTGCCATGAGGAACGCTAGCACTATTAGAGTGAGGATGAATTTCCGAGATGAACAGCAACCTGAAACCAACCGTCTATATTCGAGATAAACTTACATGAACGGTTCCTACATTGTATAGGGATTTTAGCCTCTACCCCATTAGCTCCGCGTTCGCGTCTCTTTAACACTGCATATGTAAAGGTTGTGCTTTATAATAAAAGTTGCAAGTGTAATTCATAATTGTAGAATTTTATAAAATGTGTTCAAATCCTAATCAAATTACGTTTCCAAATACAAAATTCCTACTTTCTCTCCAGTAGGTATTAAAATCGGGATACTTGCAAAAATAATAATCAGTTTAGCAAATCGGTTCATTTATTAGGAATATTCACCTATTAGCAGTGTTCTGATATAATCATATCAATACAAGATTTCACATTAAAGAACTCACGCTGTCTCTGTCATTGGTTTGATTCGGTCTTTGGGAGTGGGTATTTAAAAGTATATTTTTCTAATATGTAAAGTAACAGAAAGTAGAGATTTTATAACAAATATCACGTCAAGGAGAAAATATGTCCAATGATTATTTTTTAAAAAATCATTTTCTCTCGCGTCTTTGGTGCGAGACATTTAAGTTTGAATCTGAAAGCAAATCCGGTTTTTGAATATGAAACCGTATATGGTTTATTCTAGACGAAGATGTTTTACTGGAAATTTTGTAGAGGGAGAAGAGCGACTGAGTACGTAAGAAGTAGTGACTATTTTCATGAATACATATATCATATAAAAGTTCGTTAAGGTTTGATACTGAAATATTATTTTTTTTTCATACATTACTTGAAATGCAAACGATAGTGGTTGTATTTCTGGAAGCAATATTGCCTGAGAATGCCCATGAGAATTTCTAGGTTCATAAAGGGTTGGAAACTACTCTTGGAACTCTGAGAACGAAGTTATTACATAGTTTCCTCTTCCCATCTACAAATTAATCGCTGTGAAGCACATATAGCACTCGAAACGGATATTTAATTCTAAAAACTAGAATTTGCACGTTGATCTTCCTGTGATCTACATGATTCTTTAGCTTTACTGGAAAGTGTTATTTTTATTAAAAACATGGAAATTTGCAAAATTGACAATGGAACAAATTAATTTGTTTATTTGCGCCAAAAATCTCATTTCTAATGAGAGCAAACATGGGAGAAAAAGATACGAAATAAAGATAAATTGAAACCGTTCCTAAGCCAGAAAACACTGAACAGTGTGTTTTGTTAAAACCATTTCGATAGATTTTGTCTTGTCTGTAGAGGCACTTACAGGGTCCGTAGAAATATTGTTTGGTACGTTTAAAATTGTTTGATGTCAAGTTGAACAGTATACCACATTAGATCTTGCCGCTCGGTAAATACTTGTGAAATTCTCGCTTTAAGTTAAACAACATATATCTAAATAAGGAGTGTTTCCTGGCTGTTGACGAAAACCAGTACTATTTTATAAACTGTTGGAGCAAGGAACTGCATATGCTGAGAGGAATAGAAGGGATGCAGATGCTTTACAAGAAGTGAAAATAAGCTACTTAGCAATTGAATCCCGAGTACCATCAAAAATTATAGTAAATTGTCGCAGCACCATTCGAACACGAGCCCCGTCTTTAGCAGTCCATGACTTTACTGTATGAGCTTCTTCCATTTGGTTGTTTTCGTATCATATATCAGCGTATTTCGGGCACCAATTTACTACATGAATATGAACATTGAAGTGAAATAAGTAGAATGATGAGATTGAAGGTTTCAACTGCTCTCTATGGCAAGACTGGTGGAGCAAACTCTCTTTCATATATAACGATTATTATTCATTTCATGTTCATAAATTACCTTTTGTAACAAAACTGATTTCCTAATTATATGCAATGTATAGACATTTACAAAAACAAAGAAAACAAATAAACAATCATTGTAAATAAATGAGAAACCTAAGATATTACAGATTACTGTAATTAAGATTTAGTTCAATTTTAGGAAGTATGGTCAATTTTAGAAACTTCAATATGATTGTTCAATTCTCTTTATAAAAGTGCAAAACATGAATTACAAATTTTACGTCCGACGATTCTGTCGGCTACGCTAAAGGATACGGTGATGATGAAGAATGAATGAAAATGATAGAATAAACAAAATGGGAGGAAAGGGGAGAACTCCCAGAAAGCCTACGCTCACGGTGTTTGTCTACTACAAAGCTCACTTGGTGAAAGCTTGGATCGAACCAAGGGCCCATGCTTCAGATTTGATCGCTCTATCACTAAGCCACCGTGGCCTTATAAAAATACAATGTTTATTCTCTCTCTCCTCTCTCTCTCTGTGTCTCTCTCTCTCTCTCTCTCTCTCTATATATATATATGTATACTTGTATATTGGAGCATATATCAAAAACATGAAAAATTTTCCTTTAAGCGTGCTTTCAAATTGCTATTTAACTCAAAAATTTGTTAATAAGTTGAGTGGATATACAGTTTGTCTATTTTAGAAACCTGTCTATATGAGACCTGTACGTACTGATTAACATGGATTCAAACTACAAGAGCTCCTGCAGGGAATCGGAACCTGTTCTCATTATAAGAATGTTAACTTCCCGTATATATTTGATGGACTTGGTGAATAAATGTGACTGAGTTTAGAAACGTTACTCTTCAACTAATATTTCTTTCTTCAAGCATTTAAATTGGACATTTATGATTTTAAAATACACGTCTATATATTCAAAGAAAATAAATAAAACAACTTACTATACTCAAGCTCAAACTGCCGCTCTTTATTTCTGGTTGTTGGAAAGCACTAAAAAACACGTTTGACCACAGAGGAATCTTTTACGAAAATCGCTGTGATTTTGCTAATGGAATTGTTCTCGGTTTGTGTAATTTCAATAAAAAATGTTGATTGATTTCGGATATTAGAAGTGTCGTTGATATGCGAATTGTATGTTCATCCCAAAATATATGTAATTTTCTCCAATTTAAATTTTACGTATTTGTTAGTTTTCCTAATACCTGTGGAGAGTCATTTTCCCTCAAATTTCCCCCAGCATATTCAAGTAATTATCTAACATACTACACTTTCATAACAATAAAAGCTTTTTGCTTATGATTTTCTTATTTTTCTATATTTGATTTAAAAACTGAAAATAACATTTCATTGCTTTATTAATAAATCCCAAAGAAAGTGTAAATATAAGAAGAAAACCGAGTTTGTAATAAAAATGTGAAATTTACAATATATACGAACTCCTTTTTTTAGCTGACGATGGTACTTTGGAATTAACTTAAGTCTGGTATCGTATATGTACTTATATGTAAAATTTGAGATAGAAAAAGGAAGGGAATTCTGGAAAATAGAATATAGTTTTGTCTCCCATATTTCTACTAGAATTCAGAAAATAGCATATTAGTACCATACTTCATCTTGTGACGAATTACTTATGAGTACCTGGCAGTTCCTCATATTTATGATGCAATTTAAAATCGTATACAATACAAGTATCTACCCATTATTGCTGTATCTTACGTGGAAGCATTTTCCATTTCTTTCTTGCTCCTTATTATCTGCGTTGATTTCTTTTTCTTGTTTACTCAATTCCTCACCGTTTCATAAACATATTCTTTCCAGAAAAGCCAGAGCCGCCATTAAACGAAAAGAAGTTGTCAGTGATGAGAAAACAATTCCAGATGAGAATCCTCATACTTGCAAGAGCACTAAAAAGGTATTACCTTACCAGTGTCAATTTTGTGCAAAGAAATTCACTAGAAAGTCGAATTTGGCAAGACACTCTCAAACACATATGGGTGAAAAATCTAATACGTGCAAAGTCTGTGGAAAGGGTTTTATTAAAAAGTGGGAGCTGGCAAGACACACGATAACACATACAGGTGAAAAACCTCATAATTGCACGGTCTGTGGAAAGGGATTCAGCGAACGGTCTTATTTGAAAATACACATGTTATTACACACTGGTGAAAAACCTTACAAGTGTAAAGACTGTTCAAAGGGATTTACACGGAAATCACGTTTAGCATCACACGTGCTAATACATACAGGTGAAACACCTTACACGTGCAATGTTTGCGGGCAGAAATTTAGGCTGCGTTCATATTTAGCAAGACACGTGTTTATTCACAGTACTGAAAAACCTCACACATGTGGAGATTGTGGTAAGGGTTATATTTTTCAATTTGATTTGGCCAGACACATGTTGATACATGCAGGTGAATACCCCCATGAGTGTGCAGTATGTTCAAAAGGATTTACAAGGAAATCACAATTAACATCACACATATTAATACACACTGGTGACAGACCTTTCACATGCCAAGCATGTAATAGAGGATTTACTAAAAAAAAGTACTTGAACAGGCACATGTTAACACACACAAGTGTAGGGCGTCACACTAGCCAATTGTGTGATAAGAGGTTTACGCAAAAGTATTGCTTGGAAACCCACGTGTCAGCACACACAGATGAAATGTCGCACACATGCCAAGTGTGAAAAAAGAGATTTCCTGGAACCTCTCTTTTGGAAAGGCACGTGTTAACACACTCTGAAAAGAATCAAACATGCAAAGTTTGTGGTAGAAGATATGCTAAAAAAACACAATTGGAAATGCATATTTTGTCACACACGTGGAAGGGGAGTTACGAAAAACGTCAGTTTGTTCTAACTGCTTGATACACGCAAATGAAACAGGTCACTTGCAAAAGAGTGCGAAATGAGATGTCTTCCAATTTCATGTTTCGTAATGCGCGTCGTGTATCAAGTGATTCTGTGTCTCTAGCTTGTCATATATTAGTAATTGAATACTAGGATGTGTATATACAATACTGGTAATATTTCGTTTTAAATTTTAATAAGTGATATGTTGTTTTCAGGCCTGGGTATCAATATTTCATATATTCAAATCTGCATCTTAAAATTATGCAAGTTAGTCAAATTCATATCACTGAATGAGACGAAAAAAATATTTAATCTGTACATACATCTATACCGGAAGAATGTCAGAGATATAATATACTTACTATAGGTACTAAATACTTGCGAGCTCACTGAAGTCGTCATAACCTGTCCACCACTAAGTCCAAGACATAAATACCAATGACGGTTTCATGTGAAGTAGCTGCACACATTTCACGGGGAATAAATGATATCACATCCATTATAGGTCATTTAGATCGTTAATGTCCAGAAACTTCGTGCTGTAAATGCGCACGTTTATCTTCCGCATAACTAGAAATCGCATGGTGTTAAGTCAGGGATCAGAAAAGAACCAACCTAGCTACTAATCTATATAGGAAGACCTGTGTTCTAGAACTTTTCCCTATTCCTCCATGGATAAAACATGCATACGCTCATCTTAACCGTAAAATTAATGGTCAACTAGCCCACTTTAGCCTCCCACATGCCTTTATTATTATATAAACATAAATTTTCGGCTCCGTCATGATTATTACGTAAATGCAGCTTACCTCAAATTCAACATAGCGCACAGGGAATGCCGCTTCAGATTTAGGTTCAAGCTATTTTCCTTCTTTCTCTTCAGAATATTGGTTCCTCAAAAAAAAATTAAAAAATAGGAATAAATAATGTACTGCTCTTTTTTCACTTGACGTTTTCCATTTTCTTTTTCCACCAAAATTCAAGAAGTACTTTTTCATTTCTTTCTCACTTAGTTATTTTCCATCTACACTAAAGCCTAGCCTCCAAGCTAATTTAACCAAATTCTCTTCCTTTTACATGTCACCGCTTAATATCCATGTTTCCTTAATTTTTATGGTTTCTTCACATTTTAACAATAAGTGTTCTAGTGTTTCGGATTCTTTAAAACGTAGTTGACATTTTTCCTTCATTTCTTTATTTTTTTTCAATCTTATTCCTGTTTCATGGCTCCCTGACCTGGCTTTGAAAAGTAAAATGCTTCCCAAATCATTGTCCATATAATTTGTTTTCTCGTAACTCTTTTTTATATGTGTATATTCCTTTCAAACTGCTCTCCTTGACAACTTCTTCATACCACTTTTCCTGCGCTGTTTGTTTAATTGTTTTTTCGGTGATTTTTATCCAATTTTTATAATTTTCTCTGTGCCAGAGGGTAGTTTGACCATATTTTCTTTCTAATTTCCTAACTCTTTCCAACAATTTGGTGTTCTCTCCTTTTCTCGTATGTTTAGTGGCCTCATGCACAACTTTAACTAATCTTGCTTCTTCCATAAATTTTAATCTCCCAAGATATTGTATTTTACTTATAACTTCTCTTTTTACAAAACCATAAAATCTCTTCTCTCCTGTTATTATTACATTTGAACGTAATTTATTTGTTCCTAGGGCAAATCTTCTATTTGACTTTGTGCTTCTTGTAAAATACTCCTGTTTTTTTTTTTTTTTTCATTAAAGTTATCACTTCATTTCCATGTGCTATCGCCGGTACTGCTACTTGCGTCCTAATATTCTTGACACCTCATATCTGTTGTATGACCACATTGCTTTATATTTTATAATTGCTGTATATTTTTGTAGTTTATTTTTCAGTTTTTTCTCCTGTTCAAATAAATATTCTACTTCAAGTTTAATTCCTAAAAATTCTACTATTTTTCCAGCCCTCCTTACTACTATGTTCCTTGCTTGTATATTTTGATCCTTTATGTCTCCACTAAAAACCATGATCTTGCTTTCTTCTTCATTTATTTTTAAACCAATTTCTTTTCTTTTCCTAACTACTGTTTCTAGCATTTCCTTAATGTCTTCAATATTAGTACTCATCAATGCTACATCGTCTGCAAATAGAGTGCCAGGGATTTTTCTTCCTTTTTGTTTTCCCTGATATCTTAATTCTAATCCTCAGTTTGTTTTGAATAATGCTTCTTCCACTTCGTGTATGTATATCAGGAATAGAACTGGTGATAGAGGACACCCTTGTTTCAAACCTTTGTTACTGTCTATCCATTTTGATTTTATGTTTCCCATTTTATATCTGTATTTGTTATCCTTATATACTTTATTAAGAAGCATAATTAATTTATTTGATATTCCTAAGTTTTCCATTACTTGCCATAATATCTATCTCTTCACTGTATCATACGCCTTTTCAATATCAATAAATGCTACTATGAAATCTTTTCTTTCTCTGCATATTTTGATGAGTAGTGTTCTAATGTTGTTTTCTATCTGTTCTGAATCAATTTTGTAACTTACCTAATATTTCGTTTTTCTCTAGCCAGTTCATTAATCTGTCTCTTAGAATAATTGCAAAGAACTTATATACGCAGCTCGTAATAGATTTGCCCAATAATTTTTATGTCATGTTTACCTCTTCCTTTTCCTTTATATATTAACTTAATCTTTGTTTGCTTTCAACTTCGAGGAATGGTTCTTGATTCAAGTATATTACTCACAATATTCTTAAACTTTCCAAAGATTTATTATCTAGGTTTATTAACATTTTATTTGACATCTCATATGTTCCTGTTGCTTTTCTTTTTAGCTTTTTCTTAGCCTCCTCTATTTCCATATTTTCAATATCATATGTTAATTCCTGACTTTCTTCTGCACTCTTATTACTTATTTTTCCTAATTTATTGGTTTCATTATCCGTTCTTCATAATTTTGCTTCATTGCCCAATCTGTTAAGTACACCACAATTTTCGTCCTGTCTTTCAGCATTTGTCCCTTTTCATTTCTAAGAACGTTTTCTTTTTTTTTTTGTTTTGTTTTTTCTGACATATCTCCAAAATCTTTTCCCTCCCTCCTGAATTTTTTTCCTCTGCTATTTCATCATTGAAATTTCTTATTTCTTTCATTTCATCTATGTGTGCATCTTTCTTGCTATTTATATATTTGTTCCATGCTTGAATTAAATCCTCTTTCCCTTTCTCCTTTCTTGAATTTCATTAGTATTAATCTATGGGTTCGGCTTTTTTCTTGTATTAATTTTTATTTCTGTATCTTTGGTCCAATTTTAACTTACTACTTTCTCTATAACCTTTCTTGAATTCCTTCGCATTTGTGACTTCAGCTGCAACACTATTGATGTTTTTACCAGAGATTCATAGCTTTATTATTTATGTATTCTTTTTCTAACTTCTCTTTATATTTCTTTATATCTTCTTCTTTTTCCAGTCTTTTAATAGTAGGTTTGTTTTGATTTCTTTTATTTATTTATTTATTTTATTATTTATTTTATTTTATTTATTTATTTATTTATTTTTGAGTATTTTCTCCTGTCCTGCTGATCAAATAGCTCCATATTTACTAATCTATGATCACTTCCTAAACTATAAATTCCGTCTTCATCAACATCAAATTCTGAAATAATTTACCTGCTTTTTTTCACTAACAAGAAAATAATCAATAGCAGTAGCTATCTCTCTTTTCAATTATGTCTTCTTATCTGATATTTGTCTTATGTTCATTATTTCTAAATTAAAATCCTCTACTAGTGAGTATAAAAGTTGCCCACTTTTGTTTACTTCTCCTTCCGTTTGCGTCAAATGCATATTTAAACCTGCTTCTATTATTTAATCTACATTTTCTTTTGATAAACAAATGACGGTTGATGTAGCGATGCTAATTTGCAATCACACAGATGTTTATGCGATGTCATACAGGATGTCTTAATTTTCAACTTTTTAACAAATATATTTGTTTGATGCTGCTATAATTAGTACAATGATTGGTAACAATGCTACTACGATACTCTCGTGAGAGAATTAATTCAACGTTCTATAAAATAATCTGGAAATAATTGTAAAATATTGTATCAAAATATTTCCTTTAATTTACAGAACAAGGTAACAAAAACATTTCCATACAAAGTTAATAGGCGTTTTAAAAATATTTGGCATATTTTTGGAACTGGGGGCCAGAATATTTTGCTTCAATTTCGTGCTTTGTTGCTATATTTTCTGTATTCTTGGATGGTTTAGGTAGGATAGGTTAGTTTGGGTTGGGTTAGGTTAGGTTAGGATATCTGAATTTTGAGACCAGAGTTCTTCCCTTATAATTCGTACTTTCTTCTTATATTTTAGGTTTTTGATGGTTTAGGCTAGTTTAGGTTAGATTAGGGTAGGTTAGGTTACTTTAAGTTAGGTTATGTTAGTAACTACATTTACGTACCATGAACTCATTTCTCCTGTAAACATGGTGATTTTACCTTGTTTTGAACCCCCAGTTCCAAAATTATCCCAAATATTCCTTATATTACGAACAGCGGCGGATAGGCCTACCAGGCTGCCGGAGCGGTGCCCCGTGCGCCCACTCAACTTATCACCTCCCGTTATGCAATACATAAAAGAATATTTTGGACTGAATGGACCAAGCTCTAAATCGTAAAACTCGATGCGGCGTCGTGGAAACAAGGCAAAGTTATTAGATGCAGATGCTGATGCCTGCAAAATGATCATATACCTATCTATTTAGTGCCTCCAAATCTGCAAGACTGTCAGCTACTGACTGCCAAAAGACTGAATATTGAGTAGAAGTTACCGATCCTACCTCACCTGCTACTTATGCCACTGTCAGAGTGGAAAATGAGCAAGAAGATTCCACTTCCATGAGTCTTGAAATTAGTGTGCTTCAAACATCAGCTACGATTGTTACTATCAAAGAAAATGAACAGAAAAGCTCTAGTTCTAGCAATGGCGATTTCGAAGTCCCGGGTTCAGACCCTGCTTCGCCAAGTGAACTTTCTGGTGGACAAACCTTGTGCGTGGGTCTCCTCGGGGTTCTGCCGTTTCCTCCCACTTTCTTTATTCCTCCATTTTATTCATTACTCATCATCACCGTCTTCTTTAGCCTAACCGGCATAATCGTGGGACGTAAAACTCAAAGATTTCATTTTTTCACCAACATAGCTTGGATGTCATATTGTTCTACCCAAAATGCGTTTTTTACTGCGTGTGCACAGCTTATTCTGCAGATCGAACAAACACGTTTCTTAGAGATTCTGTACGTCAGAGAGTAAGAGAGCATGAGTCTTCCAAGATACATCAGACCATCGTGGATGCTTACTTTCTAACAAACGGGAAAATAGTTTTAAGAAACTACTTCCTCATGGGTAGATAAAACAGAGGCAGTATTAGGTTGAGAAGAACAGTCAGATAATGCATCAAGTTGTCGAAGTGCTGAAACTCATTGGTAAAAGAGAGCTCACTTACAGAGGAAAAGTAAATGAAGCAGCCTATAGACTGGAAGATACAGCTACATATCACGGAAACTTTCTGGATATTGTTCTTTCGCTGAGCAAATTTTATCTTCCGCTTAAAAGTAATTTATAGAAGGTCATAGAGAAGAGTAAACTGAGTCGTGTGCGAGGAAGTACGCAGGATGATGGTCACGTAATTTTCAAAAAACATGGTGAATATGTTTCCGATGCTATCAACACACTTATCAAAGAAGATACTTCGAAAGAAGTCTCTCAGCTGGAATGTTTTCTGTTCTATTCGATACTAGTCAACAGGCCAGTGCTCTTTTGTTATACGGTATGTTGTTAAAACCGTTCTTAAAGAAAGAATTGTTGGCATTGTAAAATGTATATCTAGTATCTTTGCTGTTTACTGTTGGAAATTCTGCAGAAGTTGAACCTTGATATTAAGAAGTGTATTGAAAATTGAACCGAATGCGCAAGTAACATGCAAGGACAATATTCGGATTTTTCAAAACATCTATGATCAGTTACACGTGTCGTGCAAAATCATATACTCAATCTTGTAATATGTGATCTGGCAAAAAGCTGTATTGATTCTGTCATTGTTTATTTTGCTAAATGACTGTGCTATATTTATTCGTGTATATTATTTGCGAATGGACATTTGGAAGATCGAATGTCACCAAAGTCGTCTTACAGTTATTGCGCAAACAAGATGGTAGAAAGCATTCTACTTTGGAGAAAAATTTTGGCCATTTTTCAAACCCAGAAAGTGCTTTGTATATAGAGTTGATCATAACAATGTAACCAATTGCTTCTGCAAATATCAAACCAGAAGCTAAGTATAAAGCAAAAGGATATATAAAAATGTTCTCAAGTTCAAAACAATTCTGACAGCACAGATGATCCTCAGAATATTTCAGTGACGACCCTTCTATTAAACTATCGCCAAACACAGGGTGCTTGTGTACTGTAGTTGTATTCAATGATCAGACTAGTCTGTCCCAACTGAAAGAACAGAGACCTGATTTTGAATCTGTCAACAATGCAGAACTGGCCAATTATAAATTTGAAGAATTAGAACGTGATTTCTTTATGTCTACTGACCTTTCGACAATTTGCCTTAGGAGGTGGAAAAAAATATTTCCCTATGAGTGTGAAGACGAAACTGTTTTCTGATCAGATGCCAAGGAACTGCACTCAAGCACTCAATACAATATTTAATACGGTAGGAAGTTCAACCAAGTAAGAGAACTTCCAGCTTCTGATAAACTTACTTACCTTATGAAAATGTTCAGTAAAGAAGTTTCCAAGGATTCTATGAAAATCTTCTCTTCGAATTCCCAAGGTGGTGAGAATTCTTGAAAGTCAGTTTTGACGAACGAGTACCGCCGACAAGAAACGACAGATTGTGCCGATGACACAAGTGATTCAGAATTACAAGAAAACACGTTTCTTCAGAAGGAAGGCGAGTGTAAAACGCGTTGCAAAAATTGTCAACTGTTTTTTTTTTTTTTTTTTTTTTTTTTTTTTTTTTTTTTTTTTTTTGCAGAGATGTAAATTGTACTGTAATGCTTATCCAGGCTTGCTACTAGCATACGAATTTCTACTGACTTTGCCTGTAACTCAGATAACATATGAAAGAAGTTTCTCAAAACTGAAATACATTAAAAATAGGTTAAGTAATACCATGCCTCACGATTATTTGAAATCATTTATGTTGATGTCTGTTAAAAAAGATTTGATAAAGAATGTTTCGAATGAAATGGGGAAAGATCTAGAAGCATCAAAAAGTAGTACACTAAAACATCTGCTAGTAATATAATATACGTACTCCTTGAACTTCATATAATACTTTGAACAAATCGGAATAATATACTGATGAATGAACATAAGGTTTAATTATTAATACGATTGACTTTTTAAAAATATATTTTATATGTTTTCTCGTAACAATAGAAAAGATTGCAAATAACATGTTGGAAAATATTTGTAAAATATATGAAATACATTTCATATTCTCTTTTCATTATCATGAATGTAAAACATTTTTAGTATTACTTCGAACACATTTTATCTCTCAACATTCAAAACATATTACATTACATTCAACACGAGGGGTAAAAATGGATCTACAAAGGTGGGAGGCCGGTAGCTAGCGGTATGATACCACGACCTTCCCCCTGCCTATCTTTGCCCATTGTATTTTTTTAGGAACTAGGGAGACGCGTACAGGCGTCCATTGTATTTTTTCGAGGTAGGGGTACGGCGTCCTCCCGCGTTCCCGCTCACTTTTACCCTTGTTCAACACAATATCTCGAGTACAATTTGTGAAAATTTTCCTTACATTATTTTCCTGCTAACGTTCTAAAATGCACTTCCTGTCAGTAAGGTATTTACGATTTGTTGTGGGGGGCTTTGCTAACTTTATTCCTGGAATTGTGAAAATTGTGCAGGGTATTTCATTTTACTTTAATATAGTAAATAAAATTTCTGGGGGAGGTCTTAAGCCCGGAAGCCCCCTAAATACGCCACTGGTTCCTGTACTTCATTAAATGTTTTCCAAACACTTTTTGAAAAATATTTCCGGTAAATATTTGGGATACTTCTCAGATAAAACAAGGAATATGTTTTCTCCAGTAACGGAAGAATATATTCTGAAAACAATGTAAATATGTATCTATAATATATCAGTAAATGTTGTTCACTAAAAATAAAATATTTTCCAAAACACAACGGAAATCATTTTCTATTCATTTTTAGTATGATTTCTTTTCTGTTTTAAAGTTTTATATTCCAAATTCGATTGGAAATTTTATAATGAAATTGGTGGTGGGAGTCGATTCCGGACGCTCGTTTTATTAAATGCTTTACCTACAACCTATATGAGGCAAACTTTTACAATATACCTTTGATGTTAAAGACTTAAGTTTCTTAGGATAAATATATCTTTGTAATGTGTGATGCTGGTAATGATATTGAAGTGAGAATTATTCCGAGTATTTATTCGTCGACGAGTATATTTGTGTATTGAATAGTTTTATGCGTTTATGGAGCTAAGTTTTCCTATAATGTACGACATTGCCTTTTCATAATGTAAGGCAGCATTTAATTGATATTAAGCCCTGCAAACTGCTATTGTGGAGATGGTTATAACATTAATTTAAATGAACAAACTCTCTAAAAATAATTAACGAAAATACATCGGAAAATGGCACGTTTTGCTTAATTGGCTCGAAAATTCGCTTATTGGTCGTCTGGGTCAGTACAGCATTAGTTAAATGAATAATTGTAAGCTTTTCTACTAACTAGTAACACGTTTAGTCAATTCGGTATAAATGACAGTTTTTTTTCCTTTTCTCTGAGGTATTTTTGAACATTGTCGTAAGACTTTCGACGGCAAGCGGAGTTTTAAGTCTTGTCATCTGCCTACGTAATAAAGTCTTTTCTGGTTTTCCTACTCAAATTATAAATCCACAGACAAAAAGTTTCATTTGCTAGATTATAAATAAATAAAATCCTTTCTTTCTCTTTAAATAGAGATAACTAGTTTTTATTATATAACACCACCCCCAGGCTTGCAAGTTCAAAACCTTTTGGAAACAGTGGAGAATTCTTTTTTTATATAATGTTTATTATACTTACTTCTATAAAATTTAGTGTTATACCTAAGCTAGAGTTTTAAAGTGTTAAGCAATAAAATAAATAATATCGTACTTTGTACTTATATCCGTTAGCTGAAAATATTTTATGGTTTCTACTGCTTCTCTTATGTGTTATCCAACGATTATTTAAATAAACGTGTTGTGCTATATCTTGACAAACGAAATACGTAGTTTGTAACCTACATAGTTAATTATTTTAAGTACTATTCATAAATAGTCATTTCGTTGGTAAGTTGAGTGACTAGTTAATTCTGCTAATGCCTTCACCTACAATGTATCATGTTCGTATTCTAATACGCATAATCCAGCGAATGTAAAAACGTTTATCAATTACTCCTAGTTTATATATTTAGTCGATGTTATTAAATATTGTTTGTGGCAATTCAAAGTTAATTCACGTATGTATAACAGTTTTAAAAGTCCATCGTAAATTTACTTACTACATCACATTACAGCTAAGTTGAGTGTTCATTCACTAAATATTCTCTATCAGTGGCGGCCGGTGGATTGTGGTTTCGGGTTTTGCATTACGAACGATAAGAGAGAGAAGATATAAAGTGGACTCATTGACTAATCAGCATAATTTTAGATGCAAATGCTATGTGACATGTTAAATTAAATAAAATTCTGTTATCAAAAAAATGCAGAACATTTTATCCGATTAAACACCTTAATTAATTAGTAAGTTCATTCTCCTCTCTTTGATTGGAGCAAATCTGTCTAATACATGCTGGTTGAACTCTGGTATGCTTATTGTCAGGTCTCTTTCGATGGAAAGCATAACCGATGGTGATATCATATCTTGGGACATTCAATTCCTTGAAAGTGTCAATTCTTTCTCATGTGAAAAAAAAAACTTCGTCTTTGGTTACAGTTAATATTAATTTTAGAAGCTTCGTAGATTCATTAAATATTTTTTCTAGATTATTGCGAACGATTCGTTCTAGCAAACTCAGTCCACAACAGTGATCCGAATTCCTCTTCAACGTTGACTAAAGAGAGTTCGTAACAGATATTAGTGTTATTAAAACATGTACATTGAACACACTTTATTCACAGTTTATCCAGGAAATTTTAAAATAGATTGAGGAAATGTATCTGGTGCAAACAACACTACTGCCATAAGATATCCTGTAAATTTAAACTGGATTTTTCTTCGAACACTTTCCTGAATTGCCCTTTGCTTGTTTTGTCTAAGCCTTAATTGCAAATTTTTCCTCAATTGAAAGCTGGTCAATGTTTTTGTAAGTTATTTTCAGATGTCATTGTATACAATTCATTCAGAATTTGTAGGTTATTTACAGAATTAAAGCACACACAATAAAATTAAACCTAATAATTAAAAAACAAAACAGCTGATACAATATAGGTACTGGCATATGAATTCCGAATGTCACATACTCATACATCAACACATACACATGTGCGTAAAAGAAAAAACTACATTCCAAATCATTCGTCTTAGTTGTTACGCAATGCACGATGAACACAATATACTTCACCATGAGGCAAAACAATGCTTACCAATTTGATGTTTTCTGGAAAGGTAACCTCAGAACCCGCCAGATGAAGGATCAGCATGTAACAATCCAAAAATCAAAGAACATCAAAACAAACAGCACTGCCAGTTCTACACCCAGAAATGTTAACTGGGAGGGGTTCAAAGTATTTGAGGGTGGTCCAATACGTCTATGTAATATGGAACCTGCCTTATACTGCACCCGAAAAGACGATAAGTAATTCTTACTTACTGTTATCTATATTTTTAGAAAAAATGATAGAACGATTATTTTTGTAAGAAAAGAATACATGATGAGGCGTTAACTGAAATATTTAGCCTACATCAATCGTTACTCTGTTAAACAAATATAGTTCGTTAAGAAAATCTACAAATGTTAGTCAAGTGTCGAAATTTTTGGGAGGTCCGGACCCGGTGGACCCCCCTCGTGGCAAGGCCCTTGAGCATTGCTAACTAGTCCCAAATTCAATGTGGGGTTCCCCATCATACAGTTTTATGTGGAAATTATGAAGAGTATAGAATATACTTATTTTATAAAAGAAATACGTTTATACTAAAATACTATCCACAGAGGGTAAAGCGATTTTACATACAGACTTATTAATATTTGATTCACTAATTACTCTAGAAGAAGCCTTCATTATCAATATAAGCTAAGAATTAACTTGTAATGTGGGTCTTCTTTCATTTGATGTCTCCTCTACTAGATATTTTATTTGTTATTTATTTTGTAATTCTGCAATCACATCTTTTAATTGTCACTATATTGATTTGCTTCAGTATGGTCCCGTAATTTTAAAATATGAATGTATAAAAACAAATTCCATTTGTTAATTGTTAGTGAAAAAATTCAGAAATTGTATTTAGCGTGAAAAACCTCGTTCACTGGAAATCGTGCTGTGTTGCAGAAGCACTGCAACGACCAGTCCCTTTAACTTCTGAGATAGGGGAAAGAAGACTTAATATTCGCTCCAATTGCCGCGCTGAAGGAATCTGGTTGTTGTATGCTCGCTGCAACACAATATAAATTAGAGACTAGGTGACGGATTATTTTTCTCTTTTTAAAACGGATTAACGAAACGCAAAGTTACAAAAGTAAAAAATATGTTATTTAAAGTGTATATATGCAAGTATTAAAAAGTATTTTTTCTGTTCTTCACTACTATTGATGATAATATTTTTTTCTTGAAATACTTTGGTCGTTGCGCAACGCTGCAACACTAACACTAGCCGCCACTGTTATCTATTATATATATACCAAATAAGGTGTTTTGTTTAGTGCCTCAAACACATGTGTCAGGATCGAGCTATGATTCCATACTGAATTTGTGAATTATCGTACGATATAAAAATGATGACTTGGTGAGTAGCCAGTTGTGTTTCTCTAAATAAAAGTCCTATAAACGTGAATTATAAACTTCAATTCACCTTGCTTCTAACTAAAAAGTCTACAACCGTGGTAAATTGTCGTTTTAGTCTGGAATTTCAATATAAATAGCATATTTTAAACTGGATATCAGTTCGTTATGAACGTTACTAGTGACGCCCACACCGTTCGTAATGGTGTTTTCTACATTCTTCCCATATAGTATTCACTCTAGTGATTATTTAAAAAACAAGTGTGACCTCATCTTACCCCAATTAGTAAAATTTAAAAAAAAAACTTAAAAACAATTAGTGCAGTAAATCTTGCATTTCCATATCATCGTTTCAATAAATTAAATTAAAAATCTAAACTCAAATAAGCTTACGTAGTAATATTTGCTTGTACCATTCGTTAGTTTTATGTTTCTTCATTAATACATATATGATAAATCTTGAGATATTTCTTTAATTTTCATTTCTTTCTTCTTGCTTTTGTTTCTGTTATTTAAAATAATTCCAATAATTAATTTTCTGAAAATAAATAACGAAATTAACCTCTTAAATTAAACGTATCGTTCCTATTTAGGTGATTATTTGAATTTAAATATCTATAACATACTAATGTGTTAAGAATATATATATATATATATATATATATATATATATATATATATATATGTGTGTGTGTGTGTGTGTGTGTGTGTGACTCATTAACATAAATCCTAAAATATAATAAAGTTATTTAGTACAAATAAATTACTTAAGAAAAATTCCTTCCAAAGTATTTCGTCCAGTTCCTAACCGGGAAACTAAAAAAAATTAATAAATAACTGAAATAAAATAAAAATATATAAAAATATCAAAATTTATTTACGCTTAATTTGGTCACTATCAAAAATGGTAATAAATAAGTAATCATTATTAAAACTTAACCACCATTACCAAATAACCATTTCTTCAACTATTCCCAAATAACACTGTTCAACAAATTTTGATCGAAAGTATGTAAATTCTTTGAAATTGCGATTTTTACATTCATTTAAGCATAATGTGAAAGGAAATGATAAAAGAAAAATTTTCTTAGCTCAGGTTGTGAAAAAAACGCCCTTGTACAACAGTAGCTGTATATATACAAATGTATTAATATTTATAGAACATTTAAGCAAAATCCTTGTAAAAACCTACATTTCACTTTTTTTAATCTAATTCACTGTGATGTGATAAGGTGGGGAGTTAAGAAGTACCCTAACCTATAGCTTTCTATACGCTTGTACTTCCTTTTTCAAAATTGCGCAAATACCAGTTACACAGCGATACAGAAAATAAAGTAACCGTGGTCAAGTTAAACATTAACAATTCCGTAATAAAAATCAGTATTAACATCAAAACATGAAAAATATGTACAAATAACTTTTTGTGCAAGAACTACACCGCAATGTAGACAAAAGTTTCAAGTGATCCCTTGTACAGGATTATGTTTATTTTATTTTGAGCTTCTTCACTTGGCTTGCCTTTTGTAGGTTGCATCTGGAGCATCCCTTGCAATAGTCCAACAGTAGTCGGCCAATATGTTAGAACTCCACTTTCCCTCATATCTATTCTCCATGGCTGCAATATCTTGATGGAAACGCTCACCATGTTCGTCACTTGCTGCTCAACAATCTTCGGGAAAGAAGTCTAGATGTGAATGAAGAAAATGAAGTTTCAGAGACATATTAAAACCAAGATTTTCGTAGCACAATAACAACTTCGCTACCAGTTGTTTGTAATTTGTTGCTCGGTGTCTTCCCAAGAACTGTGAACAAACACTCTTCAAGCTTTCCGACGCAGCTTTCTCCTCACCTTGGAGAATTTCGTCGAACTTGTGATCTTTGAATAGTTGCCTAATCTGTGGCCCTATGAAAACAACCTCTTTAACTTTGGCATCACTTAATCGAAGGAATTGTCCTCGCAGGTACTTATAGGCCTCATCCTCTTGGTTCATGCTCTTAACAAAACTTTTCATAAGACCTAATTTAATATGTAGAGGGGGAAGCAAAATTCGGTTACGATCTACCAGTGGTTCATTCTGCACATTTTTCACTCCCGGCTGAACGGCTGAAGAGTTTCTCTGGTACTCCAATCACTTTTGCGGTAATGAGATCCACGATCTCTACTGTCCCATTCACATAAAGCAACAATACTTTGTATACCCTAACTGCATACCTAGCAACAGTGCTATTACTTTAAGGTCACCACAAATGAGCCACTGAAAATCGTAATATTTAATGGCTTGAAGTAAAAGTTTTGAGTTTTCATAAGATTCCTTCATATGAACTGCGTAACCTACAGGAATTGAAGGAAGTTCATTTCCAATATGTAAAAGGACTGCCTTTAAACTCACCTTGGACGAATCTATAAAGAGCCTCCACTCCGTAGGTTCGTAATTAATTTTAAGTGCCCTCATGAGACCATTTACATCTGTACATGCCACAAGTGTGTCTTCCATAGTAAAAAATGAAGTGAACATCATCTCCCTATTCCGATACACTGAAATATTTATTTTTCCTGCAATAAATTCCATTGCTTTAAGCATGACGGTAAAATTTCGGCTTTGCTTTTCGAGAGGTTCAAGTCTCTGATTAGATCACTTAGTTCCTCTTGAGTAAGTCTATGTGGTTCACATGGAGGTTCTTCTACAACAAGCGTAGAGTCCTTCGAAGTACTTGATTCAGGAGCTTCAACTTTCTGATCATCATCAGAAAAAAGATCGTATTCTTTAGGTGGGTCAGGAACAGGTAGTCCTTCTCCATGTGGAACAGGGCGCATTGCAGAAGAAATGTTAGGATAGATCAAGGCCCGCTTCTTCTTCGTGGAAATTCCCTTCTTGACGGAAGGAACCATACAAAAATAACAGTCTCTGATGTGGTCGCTTGGCCCCCTCCAAATCATGGGCACTGCAAAAGGCATTGAGCGCCCCTTCCCATTAATCCAATTTCTTAGATTGCTGGCACAAGTGTTACAAACAATGTGGGGTGCCCAAGATTTATCTTGGTCTCCAATTTTACAACCAAAGTAATATTGATAGGCTTTTCTTATTAGTGGTGTTATAGTCTGCTTTTGTGAGGAAAATGTCACTTCCCCACACACGTAGCAGAAGCTATCCGCACTGTTTATACAATTTCGCGGCATTTTTGTTCATTGAAATCCTCAAAATGTCACACGAAATAGTTCCGACAACTATTTAAAAATATACATTCGAAATACCAGTATTTTTGCGTATTTGTAGTTGTATTTTTATGTCCTGCACTACACAAACGTCACACCCAAAACGCTGATAACTGCACTAAACCTGTATTTTCTAACAATAGCAGAACACTACTGAGCAGTGATGCCAATTACTTCAGATCCGTTTTCCCTTCACAAACTTCATAATTTCCCTTTCCCGGACAAATTTTCCCTTCATCCAAACTGTTCAAGTACTGTATTTAGTAAACGTATTTTTAATAGTTTTCGCTTCCACCCCCTCACCCCAATCTTATAACCACATACAAGCAGATACCTGACACCCTTCCTTTGAGCTTACGCAGAATTTGAGCTTGATTTATTGTTTAGGTATCTAAGACGTCGCGATAGAGAAGGGGAAGGGATTTGGAGGACCTATGTTAAAGGTGCAATCTCTGCATTTGCCTGGTGTGACTGAGGAAAAACCCTATAAATACCTCGGTCAGGATGGACAATCTAAATAAGTCATAAAAATATAAAATAAATATTATGTAAATATAATTTTGGTAATTCTTAAGAACAGCTACTTCTCATCTCCGGTGCACGAGGATACTTCTTACTGTTGCACTAGCTACAAAATTGATTCTATTTGATGCACAAGTGGTAATACAACACATAAGAAACCCGGATCATGTTGAATTCACACTCCAATATGGACTGAGAATACAGCGTGATCTGGGTTTCTTATGTGTTGTATTACCACTTGTACATCAAATACAATCAATTTTGTAGCTAGTGCAACAGTAAGAAGTATTCACGTGCACGGAACATGCGATATGCGTTCAATTGCCCCCACACATACTCATACATTAAGTACAAGGGCAAAACAAACTTCAAAACACAACGAGAGCGGAATACACACACATCTTTTATTTCGAATCACTCATTAACTAATTAGAACTCACTCTGTCACCTACTTTTTAACATGCTAGATACTTAATGAATAATTCCTAAAGGTATGGCGTTTCTCGTGCTTTCCTAAATGGGAAGCGCGGCTCCTTAAGTATAACCTTAATTTTTATCCTAGATATCAGGATAGATTTTAATATTAATGTAACCTAAGATACAAAGAAAATATAAAGTATATATTTGGTATGTACTTACTTAAGAACAGCACTCCCATATTTACTGAAACGAATACGAACAGTACAAAGAAAACTCTAGTTGCTACTGTCTTTGGCTGTACACGAGGAATGTTCGTAAGCACAATACAAAGTTTAGAGATGTGGAATTCTTAAGAATTTATAATTCAGTGCGCACAGTCACCAGAAAATTTGTAAACTTACAAAAACACACATACACTAATGACCCATTATTCGCCCATGTATTTATATTCACGACACGCAGATTTTCTACTTTTACATCGATTAATTCTCTTCACAATCAATTTTCTGGTTGAGAAAAACATCTTCTGATTGAGAAAACCAAACTGTTATAATAGTTGGAGTGATAATTTAATTGAGAAATATTTCATCTTATTGCATTGCATTTAATTCAACAATGGAAAGATTAATTTTGATAAAAGATTTTAAATAAGCATTGTTGTAATGTTTCGAATTTAACTGAATACGTTGATCGATGTGTAATGTTGATAAATATTAACGAATGCAAAGCAAGATAACTTGTGAGAATTTATGTGAAATATGTGCAACAAATTATGTTTGGAACATATAGGATGTTGAATTTATACTGAATTTTGAGATTAATCAGATACGTAAATACATTCAATCTGTAAATGATTGAAGAGAGGTTCAAATTTCCCTGCAATATTGAGAGATTACAAGCAATTTCCCTTTTCACCAAAATTTACTCAAAATTTCCCTGCACCAAGGGAAATTTCCCTTCAATTGGCATCACTGCTACTGAGATAAAGAACACAATGAAACCAAGCGTTCATATAGTTTCTCCAGTGTTGCCAGATCAGTGTAACATTTTACCCCAAACGAGGCGAATACATATATTTTTAAAACTTTATTATTAGACATGCTTGTAAAACGAAAAGTAAAGCTAATATTCGAAAATAACTTTCAAATTCGTGATCAGCACCACCAAATCAATAAGAATTAGCTGATTTTGTTCAATTTACACTTTCGTTGTTGAACAGTGTAATCGATCCTTATTCAAACTATTTATAATAATTAAGGTTTACAATCCTCTCTTCCCCAAATTAGTTTATTTGTGCAATGCATAGTGCGGTTCAAAAAAAATTCGTACTTCTTCAAATAAAGTTTGCCACATGTAGTGCCCACGTACTATTTGCTAACAAGGAAACAAAAAAGGTGCCAAAAAAGGGTAAAGTAACAATCTTGATGTATAAACAAATCGAGAAACAGGTGGTAGTTCTGTGAGTCACTCTCAGGATTTATCGCTAGTTTAGTTAATTTTGAAGATAACGTTATCATCACAGAACGTTAAATTTCAGTAAGTTGCTTAAACTTAAGGCTTAATGTTCTTAACATATTTCGGATTCTCTCAAGAAAGGAATTCAAGATGAAACTTTATGTTTTTATTCAAGAACTTTGTGTTTCAGCATATAAAGAGGAATATTTTTGCTACCTTTCACTGCTGCTCACGCCATTAGAAATTATTTTACTATAAACTGTTGCAAACTTTATTACAAAATTGTTTATAACATTCGCCACGTCATCTTCGCCATTTTCAGGTATAAATGTATTATATTTTTTATTTATTTATGCAATGAAATGTTAACTCCCTTGTGGCTAAACTCTTAGCGTGCTGTTCTTTGTCTTGGAAGCCACGGCTGGGATTCCGACGGGAGTTCATGTAGTTTGGATTCCACATTACGCATTAGGACCACGTTTCACATAGCCTCCCTTGCAAGTATCGCTTATCTCTGATCAAGGATCCAACCATTTTCTACTTCTAAATAGCTTAATCAAAGCATCGAAAACTTGGTACGGAATGGAAGGAGTTACAGATTTCATAGACTACAAGTAAATTTATACTCAAGGAATCTGATATGGACTATCTCTGATTTATCATTTTTAATCTTTGCTTGTTAATAAAATTCTAGACAGAATCGACAGGGGCTATTTCATGGCGACATATCATCTCGGAAGAGAACTTCAGTGGATAGTTAGTCGAACACTAAGTTTCCTCGCATATGACATGGAAATCAAGGGTTTAAATCTTTGTGAGAATACATGCTGTTCAGATTCCACATGAAACAACAATTTCGTGTGAAAATCTTAATTACTTACTGGCCAATGCGAGAAATTTCTCTGCGTATATGGCCACATTTGAATCCTAGTAAAAATATTTCTGTTGGAGACAAAGCCAATTTAAGGGTTTCACATTAAACATTATTTTTTATTATTTGATACTTTATTTGATACTTAATTTATAATTGACAGGTATTCGCTGTGGGACTCCCTCTTTTCTTTTCATAAGCCCTCGGCACTACAAGAGAAAAATAAACGCTAGCAATAAATAAATTTACATTTGATGCAGTTTCTGGTAGATTTCTTAAAGTATAAACATGCATAACCATTAAGAACTAATTCTGAAATGCACATTTCGATGAGAAGTCGGGTCAAGGACTAGATATTATAAGTATCAGCTCCTCACATTACTCATGAAACTGAGGTACTATATCGAAAACTCTGCTCTTGAAGTGGGAAGGTCCAATTTCTCTGATATTGAAACTCCTCCTTATTTATGTCCAAAATGCTGAATGTAGAATTTTCCTTAAGCAGGTGATGAAAATATCGGTTTGTAAACTCTTATATGTAACTAAGATAACAGATGTTTCTGCGATTTCGAAAATATCATTCCAAAGAGTAGATTTTATAAGATCCAATTCCTTTTATTTTTGGAACGTTTCCAATGTGATGGTTCGTATAAGTTGAAGGTATGATATTCGGTACATAAAGTCATGTAAAACTAAATTAAAACACGTTTCAGTGTTTTCGAAAATTCTGTTCCTGAAACTGGTGTCACATCGATTCTATAACACTTGAAATCTTCTTTCATTATCGACAAAATGTCCATTGTAAGCCTTAGCTTAAGTATGAAATGTGAAAATTGATATATAAATTTATAATTAAAAACTAAATAATTATTTCAGCACCTACAAAAATTTCGCATCTAATAAGGGTAATGGACCAATTTCTTTAAAATTAAAGGGGTCGCGGTGGCTCAGTGGTAGAGCGTTTACCTCTGGCGCTTGGGGTCGCGGGTTCGATCCCTGTCCCTGCCAATTGAACTTTGTGGTGGACAAATACAGTGTGCGTGGGTTTCCTCGGGGTTCTCTCGTTTCTTCCCACTTTTCTCATTCCATTTCATTTATTTCTCATCATCACTGTTCCCTTTAGCTTAACCGGCATAATCGTGGGACGCAAACCTCAAAGATTTCATTTCATTTTTCATTAAGATTAAGATTTCATATTAATTATTCAGGAAATCTTTAATTCAGGAACTCACTTGAGTTGGAAGTGTAGAATTCTTCACGTAAACTGTTAACTAAGAAGAAAGCAAACACGAAATTTAACGATGGAGCATTGATGTAAATGTTTTACCCAGAATAGAGTATTACGTAAATCAATGAAGTTTCGGAGATAAAACTTATTATAAAATTCATCATTAAAAATAAGTGGACGCGTGTAAAACTGTTTCAAAAATTCCTCTCGAAAGGAAAGAATCAATATCTAATTTTGTCTGTATTGAAACAATGTTGTCTTTTACTTTGATCGCATCAGACGAAAGTGGCTGAAACGTTTCAGATTGATTAAGGAATATACTTACTGACTACCTTGGGCTACATTTCAATCACTACTTTGATTAAGGGGCAGTAGATAAAGCATATCACTTCTAGCACACTTTTACCTTTTAAACTTTGTAGTACAAAAATATATAAGTAAAGTCGAGACGTTCTGTTGCTCCCCAACCGGCTTCCTTTGTACTCAAGCAGAAAATTTACCCTAACCGCCTTCATAAATAACACTCCAAATAAGTCATAAACGGCACGTGTTCGGTGTCGAAGTAATACGTTGTTGCCATCGTTAAACCTTTATTATCGATGGATACATTATATAATAATAATAATAATAATAAAACACAACAATCACTAAAGAAACTCAGTATAATAGTATGGACAGGGGCGCGGCAAAGAAAGATTGTATTTTTTTCTCATCAGGCTTTTGCGCCTCTGCCTTGCGGGGGGGAGGACAGGGGCGAACTACTAACATGTTTGGTTCGTACAAGCGTTATCCTTATGGAAGTTACATAATATTAAAATATGCTGCATACAAGAGTAATATAAGCACATATCATAAAACTAATGATTGATTTCTTTTTTCTCTTCATTACAACGAATTCAAATTAAATGAAATATTTCAGTTTAACGCCCCAGAATTATGCCCTTGAAGCTAAATTAGACGGAAGGAGTAGGATGCAATGAAAACAAAATTAACGAAAAAGCTAGATAAATCTGTCTTTGTGCGAAGACTACTGAAAAATATGTAAGCAAGAGGATGAAAATAGTAACATCGCTTTCTTTTTCAGCAGGTCAACTGGCAGGCCACCCTCAACTGGAAGGACATGTTGAATTATCCCTCCCATGTAACAAAGAAACACGCGGTTTCCTTCAATTGTGTTCCGCTTCTTTTGTAGCCACCTGGGGATGGTTCGAGAGATTTTACTATATATTTTAGGAAATTACCACACCGAAGTGTCTTTACGTAAAACTATAGCATACATATCATAGCTAATCTTTGCTTATATAAATACTATTTTTTCCTCCCTCAAATCTGAGTGACTTAACTCGCAGTTTAGCGCACTTTCACTTTTTAACCGTATTATATACCAGCATGCATAAGGTAGTTTCACGACAGTAGTATGATAAATCGACATCACGATGGTCTACATATAAAGGAAATGAAGCGCAATTACACTTTGATCAATATTATTTACTACAATACTTTAACATACATAGCATATACAGGGTGGTAGGTAACTCCACCGACAAACTTTAGGATTTGATTTCTCATATGAAATGAAAGAAAAAGTTATAATGAACATGGGACGAAAAACGTCTCCTTTGAGAGTTATGAGTCGGCGAAAATTCGAAAATTTAGATATCGAAACGCTCTGCCTTAGAAACTACAGGACCGATCCCAAGCGGTTTAAGGAATTACAAAGAAAATAGTATGCAAACTATCTAAATATACATGTTTTACCATCCTCCATTATCGGTGAACCGAACTGTAAAAAGGAAATTCAGGTATAGGGATACTCCTTTAAGTGCTAATGACGCGCTCGTTTCGCCGATAACGGAGGATGGTAAAAGATTGGTATTTAAATAGTTCGCATACTAGTTCCTTTTGGAAATCTCTTTATGTGTTCTGTTATCATTTTCTCTATTAGTTTATCCCTTTCCAGTTGGCTCTGACGTCTTTCTCCTCTCTTCTCTTTCTCAATGATACCTGAGTCTCTTCTTTTAGCTAGAGCAGTTCGCACAGTTTCTCTGATACTGAAATTGTGTTTAAAACCATGGTTTTACACACGGACACTTCTTCTTCCTTCTTTGGTAAAAAGTAATATAGTAGTTTGTTTTTGATCTTCGAGATTCTTCATTTTGCGTAGTTTTGTGCTTAACGTCAAAAATCTACATATCTGTTGATAAATTCTCGCTGAAGTTGAAGGTCACCACTCGCATAAAAGTCCTGAAATATTTTTTGTCTTTCCGAATCTGTGATTTTAAAGCATTCTTTACCAAACTTTTCACATTTTCCATCACATCTTAGTTTCATATTTCTTCCCGGAACTGACTTTTTTGTGTATGGGCTAACATACGATTCACCCTTGCTTCGTAAATCCTTGGCAATACTTCTCTTTCCCTTCCGACAACCTCTTTCTTCACTCAATAAATGCTCCTCTTCTCTAGGAGATCCTTCCATTTCGTAACTTTCTGGCTCTGGGTCCACATTTACATCACCTCCGCATTTCTCTCTCACTTGTGTCTTCGCATTACACGAATGTTCAAAGAGTTCATGCTGATTTTCACAATTCAATGGTTTGTCGAAATGTCTCCATCACAACAACATACTGCACAACGGACATGCACTGAACACTTCCCTTTTACAACCTCGTACTTCACACTCCGGTTTATATGTTGGATCAAGGTCAGAGTCGTCCCCATCACAATGTAGAATATCAGTGGAATTTAAACTTAAATTTTCGTTTACTTTCTTTCCTTGTATTAATTGTATAAGGGGAACATCATCTTCAGAATTCTCACTTTCAGTGTCACCACTTGTTGCAGTTACATTTTTTCTCATTGACACGTCGGAACACTCTGTGTCTTTCACTATTCCACAATACCACTTTCTATCCGGTAACCAATACATTTTCACACGACAACCAACAGTAATTTCCTTCCCTGAAACACGCACCAATTTCTTATCTGCTACAACATTCAGTCCTCCAGTATCCCACTCTACTAGCACATCCATCTTGGTAACAACTTCCTCCAACAAAAGCCAGCTGCGCAATGCTATTATTCTATATTCTAAGTTAAGAAAATCGGAATACGATCATACATCAGTACAGAAAACTGAAGGAAACCACTACGTAAATATTCTTGTTACTTTGAATTGTTTCCGCACTTTTAAACAAAAGAAACCTTGGCGGATTCTCAACAAAGCTTGAAAAATATGTTTTCTCTTTCTGTGGCGGCATTGCCGACAAAGACTTTACCAATATAAGCTTACGCCCGTACGCGGTTTTATTTCTTAGCAGCTACTGAAGAAACAAAAACTGGCGAACGGGCTTATCTTACTTACGCCCCTCCGCAGATTTTTTCATATCGAAAATTTCAAAATACGCCAAGTGCTAGGTGCTTTATCTCCGGAACCAGTGGGAATTGAGCCACGAAATTTTGATAGGTAACAGAGGTGGTTAGTCATATATGAATGGTAGTCATAACTCAAAAACGTAATTTTTCAAGTTGCGCCCCTTCACCGACGATTTATACAAAAGTCGAAATTTCGGGGAGGATCCGGACCCCCAGGACCCACCCCCTGCGTACGTCCCTGTTCACAATTCTTATCAGAAGGGCATTCTAGTTTTATAAATATTCTCGGTTCTGTGGCAAAGTAGCGACCGAAATCACTGAGGGAAAATCAAAGAAAAAACACTTTACTGACTAGAAAATCAGGTGGTCTAAAGAAGGTTACGAGAAATTCAGAAAGCTGGAGTCATTATCCTTTCTAGGACCTCACAAATAGGCTACAATTTTGGGTACATTTTGTTGGTGTGCTGCAGATACAGTCTTGGTATTGTCTCACCTATTACTGCTATTTGACTTCGGTTTCTCTTCTCGAACATCATTTCAAAAACCGGGCTAGTATTTAGTCAACGGACATTGCTAATATTAAATGAGTAGTTACGGTACCATGCCAGTGATAATAGAGTTACCCTGGCAACAAATACTAAAAACTTTTTTTTTTTTGCGAATACCACGCATCTAACATTACACGTGCCTGCAGCTATTTATTTCTTTTCCTTTCTTTCTTTTTTTTGTTTTTTGTTTTTTGTTTATATTATCAACGATTATAATTCTGCTAGAGTAAAACAGAAATATCAGGGCAGCAACAGTCCCTATTGGCGAAACTTTCCATTTCTCTCTGAAAAACTATATTTGCCCATCTCCTGTTAATGATGATAAGTAATCATATTCCATATAATACAATTTTCACAAATGAGAATGAAAGTTCAATTAGCTTCAAATCATAATAGGCCAAAATTGTAATAATGGGTATAATAATAAATAACAAAGTATGAAGATTAGAAGTTTGCCCCAGAAACTCCCTGATTTGACATCCGTTTTACCGTTCCAGGTTTCTAGGGGTGGCCACTGATTTATCAATGAAGACTGTAATACTTAGGGATGGGCACGAGCGAGTTTTCTTTGAAACTCGACTCAACTTGAAACAGATATCTTTGAGCTCGACTCGAAAACTCGTCTCGAAAATTTTTTTCCAACTCGACTCGAATTTGGGTCAAGTTTCGAATCGAGTCGAGCCAGTTTCAGCTAAACCCTGTGTAGTTCCAAGTACCCTCTTCAAATATCCTACATAGACAGTATAATTATCAATGCTGCTGATGATGATTATACTACTACTACTACTACTTATTATTATTATTATTATTATTATTATTATTATTATTATTATTATTATTATTATTATTATTATTATTATTATTATTATTATTATTATTATTATTATAACAGTGTGTATAACCATGAAAGGTCGGCGGTTTGGATTGAAATACTTAAAACTAGTTGACTGTCGATCTCGGTCGTCGAGGAGTCTTCAGGAGGCAAGGACATCGGTCACGAGGTTCTGGGTTTGAGTTCCGGAGGAACAAGTATTCGGGCTTGAGCCAAAAATGTTAAAACTCATAGAGCGTCGGCCAAACACGTTCATAGCTGCTCGGCCCGGGTTTATGGTTGTCAACGGCTCGATGATTAGCATTAGATTTTTTGAAAAAAAAAATCATGCAATTTGGGTGGACTTCAGCCTGAAAGTCTCAAACTCCGTAAATCTTCCACTAATTACGGTTGGGATGATATTCTTGGGTATAAGGAATAACCCAGGCAAATCAGCTCACGGGGATTTTTTCTGTTCCTGAGTTGGCATTTGTGTGGGACATACACCGTATGCTGATTTATTAGAATGTAGTCCCTGTGCCGGTACCAGAAAATACATAATTTTCTTCACAAATATTGGTAATTCATACTTAGTATCGATACCAGTACCCTCGTTCTAATATCAATATTTGTAAACTGTATGCAGTTTTGTATAAAAAGTAAAATTATAAATACTGAAGGGAAAACATTGCACAGAAACGTTATATTCGTATGTTAACATACTTTTTTGTATGTTCTGCAAGGTGACCCTAACTATGGGGTTACTTTTCACCAAAGTTTATATTTCAGTAACTATGGTCATACTGAATGTTTACTAATGAACTTATACGAATGTTTTCCACACATATCTAGCTATCATATGTTTAAAATACAGTGTTCTAAATCATTACGTTTCTAAGTTACATGCGATTTTCTTTAAAATTCCTTAAATCGTGTGCAAAATAACCGCGTTTTACGGTACCTGCAAAAGAGAGAGGGAGTGGGAAAAGAAACGGAATCGAAACGTAAGTTATTCAGTGTATGGATAATATGTAAATATAACCAATTTGAGCATTGTGTCTTTTTCTTTTCATCTTGTTTTTTACTATATAGTCATTTAAGGGAAATAATGGACCCAATACAAAGTGTCTGTTTCTGTGATGTGAGACTTTTTATTGTATTCAAGTTCAGTATGTAAGCACTTTATTTAAAAATATACATATTTACTTACCTAATTACGTTTTGATTTTGAGAAGACGACTATATGTACAGTGGCGTCACTAGGCCTTATTTGGGGCTTAAAGCCCGGAAATTTCATCCAAGCCCCCCTCCCAAATCTCACACTGAAAATACTTTATATACTGAGAAATTTATTTCAAAGGTAAGATACTAACACGTCCTCAGTACACTCAGGATATATTGGGTTGCCTTCTTTTTGCTTCAACAAACGGTAACGCGTTCTCTATAGAGTTCTCAATGTGAAGTTCAGTCTTCGGCTAGCAATTACAGATGCTTGTTGATGTGTTAGATTTAGCTGAGAAAAGCGATAGCTATTATAACTATGATGTAATCAGTGGCGTATTTAGGGCGACTTCCGGGCTTAAGCCCCCCCTCCGAAATCTTACTTACTATAATAAAATAACTGAAATATCTTGCAGAATTTTCAGGCAAAGTTCGCCCACACGAAAGTTAGGAAAGCCCCTTCCGAAACAAAATCGTAAATACGCCACTGGACGTAATTATGCTTTTCTATCGTATTTCTCACTTGGAAATACTATGTGAACTGAACTTCTCATTCCTTTACATCTTAGTTTCCGCAAGATGAGGTCTCATGCGGCAAATTTTAGATGGATAACTTTTAAGAAATTTTAATGCTATTTCTTATTGCCCATTTTTACCTTATTGTATTACTATTTCAGGCAGGTCAGAAGTCGAATATAAAAATAAGATTGCTGAGAAAGAAGTTTCTCATGAAGTATTTTTAAGAAAAATAACTATCAAGAAAAGAAGGAAATGAAGAAAGAAAAATTTGCGTGATTGTATCTGAATGAATCGATGAAGTACAAGATGTGCATTTCCGTAGCGATAAAAGTGAAACAAATAAACATGACTATGATACCAAAAATATGAAAGCGTAGAGCAGCAACAATATCCTCCCCCTCCCCCTCCTCGCCCAAAAGCGAATTTCATTGTGTCCTTGATTGAAGGTGATTCTAAAATACTAAACGGAGTTTTGGGGTTGTTGGGGAGTATGCCCCCCAAAAGGTCTTCAGCCCCCCAAACAAAATATTTTAGTGACGCCACTGTATTAGCATTTTTTGCGTGTGAAGTATTGTGATATACGTTTCTGAAATTGCATAGGGCATATGCTTTCTTACAATGGGGGACTAAAAAACCAATCTTCAGGAAACGCAACACAACAATTCTCATTACGAAGTCCCTTCATCTTTTTGACAAACTGAAAGGTCTCCTCCACAGCTTTAAACCGTGTCAATGGACTGCGGAGTGCGGGAATAATTTTACTATCTGTCCGGCAGGTATCAAAAGTCTGCGCGCGCGTTTCTAAAAGGAACCTGTCTTCACACGTTGTGAGTGTGTGTGTGTGTGGTATGTCGCTTATTATATCTCTAGCGCTGTTGCAGAGCACAGGGTAGTTTCAAAGTCGACTACAATACAACTTCATTGCCATTCAAGCATCGCGGAAGTATTGCAGTAAACTGTCCCAGAAGTATAGGATTCATCGTTTATGCTGAGATCAGTGTCTGTAGGGATGTCAGGAAGGTTCACTATGATTGTTTTCAAGCAGTGAAAAGTTTTAAAGAAAACTTATAACCGAAATTTACATGTACCGATAACGATATTTAATGCAAAGTGGAAACACTACAGGACGAGTTCGATTGACAGGCGAATGGCCACACCTACACTACCCTTCTCCCCGCTCCCAGAACACTGAAATCTGACATGCTCGAGAAGTAGTGAGGGCTCTTAATCATGAAGTGAAAATAGTACGTGGCGTGGTTCTGGCTGTTAAGCACGCCGTACTCCAAATTCAAAACGAGACTTCGAACCGTTTTTGTGATGTGATTACCCATGAAAGACGATTGTGGATTATGCAAAATTATTATGAATCCCGACTGGAACTTCTATTCTGAAATATTGAATTATTAACATTTTTTGTTGTTTTCTGTGTTATTTTCATTTTATTTTTGTTTTCTTCGGTGATAAGTATATATACAAGTGGTTGTCAATTTAGTGGTGCAAAATATTTAATAAACGATTATATAAAATAAACTTGATTTTTATATATGTTCAGTTCCAGACGGGGGAGTGTAAAGGAATCAGTGTGTTTATGCATGGGCTCACAAAGACTGCTATTAATGATTTATTGATTTATGCGGGCAATGATGTTGGCAACATGATTCTGTTAATTTTATTTGTTTAGTGGAGTTTCAGTGTATTTCTAAGAAGGACAGAGACCTATTATTTTACGAGTATAATTTCTAACAAGAAATATGTGTGTAAAGAACTTGCGCTCAGAACTGTCTGCAGCCAACTGATTGTTCTTTTGCTGCATCAGCATTTTAGGGATATATGTGTTTATTGTAATTGCTTTCTCTATCTTGTAACAAAGTTACGAGAGACACCTTCCTGACTCCTCCCAACACCTAAAACCACACCTCCTATGACGTCTGGGACTCGCTTTTGATGTCAACGAGAATAGTTGCCGAGCCTGGGGGCTCTCCTTAAATAGCTCCGGTTACTTCCGTCTCGGGGAGTAGCGGTACAGATTTGGAGCCGGGAGTAGCAATTCGGAGTCGAAGTTAGTTTCGGAACTGCGATTGGAGTTGCTTTGGACTCCTTCTACGAAATAGCAGATGACCGTAGTATCTTGCTAGTAGTCCAGGACCTGATCCATAGAGAGTGAGCGAGACACCAGGAGACCAGTGAGGAACCAACGCATGCCCAGACGTAATAATGAAGGTACACCTTTCCTAACTGAAATTCCTATCCCAAACTCTGTCTCTCTTCCTTTTATAGAAATTCTTCGTAAATTACTCAAATATTCCCAATGATCTTTTACTTCAAAGGACAGCCGTCCGAATCCAGTACCTATGTTACGAGCTACATCCTCCACTTTAGTTCTTCTGACGGTCTGTGTGTAGGTGGAGTTTCCTTTCATTTCTCCTCCCCCACACACCCTTTACAACTGGTAGTGATTCTGTTTTTACTTTACGATCTTCAAACATGTCTTCTCCAAATGGAGATATGTTTTGTATTTCTTGACTTTCTTTAAATAATTTAATATTACATTTTCTTAATAAATAAATAAATAACTTCCGATTTTTACTGCTAACCCTTAATACTTCTTTTTCTGCAGAGCTGTTTTAATTAATTAACCTATCCTTATTATAAATCATCTTATTTTCTACTTTCATTTCATTTGATTTCATTTTTATTACATCATTTTTAACAGCAGTATTTAAACTCATCTCCTATTTATTATAAACAAAATCATTCTTAGCAAAAATAGAACATATAATATTTATATCACCTGCAAAATTCTTTATCTTTATTAACATGTATTAAAATTTCGGATACCTTTGTATTCCTTTCTGTTTACATATTTTTGTTAATTCTAGTACAGTAACATTTTTCTGCGTATATATATATATATATATATATATATATATATATAGCCTATGTGTGTGTGTGTGTGTGTGTGTGTGTCATTTTCATTTTTTAGTTTCAAACTGACACGATTTTAATGGGTACAACTCATTAAAGTTGCAAATACATTTACTAAACCTATTTCATTTTAAACATGTACCTAACTGCTAAAAAATAATAGATCTTGTTCATTTCTACATACTCACTTCTAATTATTGCATTAATGACAATATTTTCTCTGTAATTCTTTAGTGGTTTCTCGTTCATCATCATCAGTAACATTAATCCATTACATCAGTAACTCGCCATGTGAACTTTGTGGTGGACAAACGCCGTGTGCGTGGTTTTAATGTGAGTTTCACGTTTCCTCCCACTTACTTTGTTCCAACATTTCATTTATTTCTCATCTTCACTGTCTCCTTTAGCCTAGCCGGCATAATCGTTGGACGTAAAACTCAAACATTTAATTTTTTTTTTACATCAGTAACTATATTATCACTCTTATCTTTAATTGCTGAATGTCTTAAAACCTTCCTACACATAGTACAAGAAATATCTTATCCTAACCAATAAGATATACATTCAACTCATAATCTATGAAACAGCTAGTTTTTTTTGCATTACATTTCAAATTTTAATTCCCTATATATATAGAACATTCATTTTTCTCTTTACTGATTGCAAATTGTAAAGATTAATATTAACATATTTTTAAAATATTTTATTATATGTTTATTCACTCTTAAGAAAATAAATATATGTATTTTTTCTAATTTTCATTATAAATTCTTCATTACTTTCTTTTATAGCATCCTATTAGTAAATTTAACTTTATACTTTTAGTTTGATAATTAGAAAAGAACCCCATGAGGAATTAGTCGATGGCAAGGAGTCGGGCCACCGGTATGCATACCGGCCCAGATGTAGGGGGTCGGCAAAGAGCCTTCGAGGTACAATTTCTGCTTCTCGAAACAGAATTCACTCCATTCAATGTCTTACTGACAGCGAAATTACGAATGAAGTACGTTCATAGTGAAGAACTTAGGGACCAAAGAGCCTAATGAAAACTTCAATTGACAGTGTGCAAGTATAGAAGAATGAACCAAATACATACATAAATTATAAAAGTAAATGGAGAAAAGAAATGAAATTACATCTTTCAGTTTTACGCCCACGTTATTTCGTGTAGGCTAAAGGAGACGGTGATAGTGATAATGAGAAATGAATGAAACGGTGGAATGAAGACCGAGGGATGAAACGGGAGATCCTCTAGGAAAGCCAGACACACGGTGTTTGTCCACCACAAAATTCACTTGAAGCGAGCTGGGATCTAACCAGTGATCAAATGTACCAAAGGCGAACGCTCTACCACTGAGCCATTGTGGTCCTAAGCCCTTGATATAGGGTAACTGTTTTTATGATAGTTACTACAAAATGAAAGAGGAAAAACCACCTACAAATATGATGCTTTTAATCTAAAGCGAATGATTTTTTTAATGAATGCAACGTTGCATTTTCATTTAACATTGGGTGCATAAAAATTGTACAACCTAAACGGCTCATTCGATTTAAAAAATTCCTTCACTTTTGATTGAAAACATCATATTTGCTGATTCTTTTTCCCCTTACATTTTGTTAAAACTATGGAAATAACAGTTATCCTATATCAGTGGACTTTTGAGACATCCTGCATAGGAAGAGCTCGAGGCAACAAGTGGACAAGTCACAAAATGTAATTTTACAGCGAAGAGGATTTTAAGCATTTAAAATATATCTATTATATTGCCTGCTTCCTAGTGCGATACTTCTTTTTTCTATGTATGACATACATGGGAATGCAAAGAATGAACTTGTATAAGAATTGCAGACATACAAGCAATGTGCTATTCAAAGAAACAGAAGGATTTTCACAAAACAGTGACTTGTCCAACTTTTACCCGAGTTTTCCCCTTACAGTGATTTATTTGTAGGGGGAAGGCAAGAAACTTTTAGTGCACAGACACTAATTTAATTACAGTTTCCCAGAATGGGAATATTTTTTTGCACTCCTGTAACAATTATATATTAAGCAAAAGGTAGCATCCATAATGTACATTTTAAACAACAAGGTATAAAGATTTAAAAAATCATGAATAGCACTCATAAGCATCACAGAAAGCAAATGATAATTACCAAGGACGCCGATCCTGGGACGCATCCCCCCAAAGCTCATGTAGGCCCCCTCATTGCGTTTCTGAATATACAATATTTTACATAATTTGAATGCAATTCGTCTTAAAATCCTCATATATATGCTGTCTGCATCTGAGTGCCCCCTCCCAAACTTAGAGAAATCGGTGCCGTTGATAATTACATAAGACACCATGGATTGCTTATTACATGCTGATACCTTATTCTTTCTGTAGTGTTACCTATGCTGCCTTCTAGTATATGCACGGCTTTACGCTGCTATATTTTGCTTCATCCAATGCTTTATGGAGTAAAATCGATTACCTGATTTTATTATAATAGTTATATCAAAAACTGCGTAGATAACATAGATACGTAAAGAGAGAAGGAGCTACAGATTTTAATGGCGACCCAGCCAACAGGATTTTGTCTTGTATGATATTAATTGATCGGAAGTAAAAAAAAAAGAGAAAGAGAGAGATCGAATGTGTACATTGCGGCTCAAATCCGTAAGGTGAGCGTGAGAAAGTTGAGCTATTCACTGTTTTGAGTAATTTTATTTGGGAGTAAAATCCATATTTCATTAGTTCAGCATAACTGTTAGTTTGGCTTAAAAAAAAAAAAGAAATGTCAGACATAGAAGAAACCGTTGACCTAGTAGATAGTAAATTCTCATGTTGTGATAAATCTACAGGTAGAGCTGTAGAGTGTAGTAAGTGTAAATTTTGGAGGCACTTAAAATGTGAAGGGTTAGCAGCAAGTGCTTATGCTACGCTAACCGAACCTTCTGTTGTTTTTGTGTGTAAGGAATATCGTCAGGCGTCAGTGCCTTCAGTGATTAAAGATACTGGAAGCGAAACTACTAATATAATGTTGATCCTAGAGAAATTAGCTAGTTTTGAGAATACTATGCAAGGAAATTTAGATAGTTTGAATCAAAATATGAATCAAAGATTTAATAAGGTTACTAAAGAAAGTGCTGAACTTAAGGATCAGGTTAAACAGGTTGTTGGGACAACTAAACAGACATTAAGTGAAATAATATCAAAAGTTGATTCACTTGAGAATAAAACTGATGAGGTGAATGTTAGTTTAAGAGAAGAAATAAATAATGTAGAGACTGATGTAGAACAAAGAATGTCAGGGTTGAATGATCGATTCGTGGAGATAGAGAATGAAATTCACTTGTGTAAGAGTAGAGAGAATTCTCTTGTAAGTGAAGTTGAGTCAATACGTTCCGAATTAAGTTCAGTCGTAGAAAGCATTCGGGAACAGAGTTCGGTAGTTAAGGAAACTAATAAAAGAGAAATTTTGATCAATTCTTCGGCTAATACTTACCTAGGAACCGTACCGGTAACAGTTAGCTGTTGTTCCGTAGTTACTAGTAGCGTGGTTAATACTATAGCTGGAACATCGGTTTCCAATCAATTAATATCTTTCCCATTTCCCAGTAATTTGTCTCATAATTCAAACTTTTCGGTCAATAACACCAGTAATACAGGTCTTACGTTCACTAGCACAAGCAAACCTATTGTTAGTTTTGATGATGCCGCTCACAATGAGTTTTTGCCTGCATGTAAGCACTCATCACCTATTTCTTTGAATAATTTAATTAATGGACAGCCGCAATTCCAAAGTTCGATCAGACCACTTGAAATGGTAGAAACAGAAAGTCCTTTGGGGCAAAATCACAATTTCAGCCACACAAATGTTGGTAAAGCATTGAAGCTTTCTGATTTACCTAATTTTCCTGAATTTACAGGTCAAATTCTAAACTATAGTGCCAAAAAGTTCTTGAAAGAAATAGAACAAGATTTTGAAATAGCAAGGATAAATGAAACAGATAAGCTAATAATTTTTGAAAAGAGGCTTCGTGAGTCTGCTCTAGCTTGGTTTAATAGCGTGAAACTGCAGATACAAAACTACCAAGATTTTCGCATCCTGTTTCTCAAGCAGTATACCAATCCTCGAATCATTAGAGCTCAGTTGAAGCAATTACAGTCTTTGAGGTACAACAGTACGGAATATTCATCCATAGCAGTCTTTGTGTGGTCGTTATATTACCAATATTCCAACTTAATAGAAAACCCGGGCGAGGAAGAAGTTGTAAATCTTTGTTTAGACGTTATTCCATCCTCGTATGCTAAATATCTAAGATTACTACATTGTCGTACAGTAGGAAAATTAGTAGAGTGCATTACTGAAATGGAATTAGATTCGAATGTTCTTGAAGAAAAGAGTAAGTTGGGAATAGAGTTGAGTTACGGTTTTGGTAAAACAGATAAAGTAAATTACGAAAGAGATAATAAAAGGAAATTTAATGTAAGGAATATACAATTTGACTCTAGTAGAAAGCAGAATAGGAGTGGTAACAATAATGAAACGAATAATGGTACTATTGACAAACAAGTGATTAATTATTCAGATAAATATGCTAATACTGTTGCTGACAAGAAAATTTTCAGTCAGAGTAGTACTGCTAGGCAAGGAAAATGTAACTGTAATTGTGAATACCATAATCAGAAGAAAAATTAGTATTTTAAGAAAAATCGTCTTCCGTATTATAATACCAATGCAGAGAAAAATAATCAAGAAATTAGTAATCAGACTAACAACACTGAGCCAACTGAACCCAAGAGCACGAGTTATGATGCAAATCATGGTAGGTTTAAGGGGAGGAATGCACAATCGCGATCAGAGGTTGAAATTTATCAGGTTGAAGTGCATGCTGAAAACGATTCAGGTAATATTACAAACCATTGTCGAAGTTACAAATCTGCGCCAGTAATGGCTAGTAATGAGGGAAACTTCTCACGCAGTCATCAATCAGGCCGCTGATTGGCTGCAGTGAAGTAACAGGAGTAAGTCGGTCTGTTTTCGTGAATAGTTCAAGTATAGATGATAATCTTTTAGGTGTTAAGGAAACTATTTCAGTTAATCCCACTAATGAGAATTTGAAATTTCGATCTAATAGCAAGCAATTTGATAGGCCGGTAGCCATACAAGTAAGGTTCGTGGTAGAAGAAGATTTGCCAAATACCTGCTATTTAAACTCTGTTACCTATAGGTCGCCGACTATAGGAGGTTGCATTGCAGGCATGGAACTGAAATGTACTATAGATTTAGGAAGTGAGATAAATTTGTTAAACTACGAAGTGTGGTTAAAAATTAAAGATAAATTTCCTTCGGCAAAGCTTTTGCCTGCTACTAATATTTCACTTTCAGGTTTTGCTGGTCCTACTAACTATAGTGTAAAGGGAATGCAGATATTAAATTTAAATATTAATGGAACATTGTTTGAAATGCTTGTGTATGTAATTAAAAATTTAAAAACTGACATGCTTTTAGGTATGCCTTTCTTTCAGGAATATAAGGCTATTTTAAATTTAAGAGAGAATATTTTAGAAGTTGAAGATAAGCATGGTTGTCAAGTAAAAATAAATTTATCTTAGGTTAATGTTTGCCTTGCAGGTTTGCAAATTAATAGCTCTTCAGTTGATATTGATGAAAGATATTTAATTTCTGAGACAGAAATTCATGACTTTGTAAATGCTAGGTCAGACTTGGATCCTGATGTCAGAGAACGTCTATTGAAGCTGTTATTAACATATCGAACTTTGTTTTCAGAGAAACCTCGTCTTCTCAATGTTTCTCCGTACAAGATCCAGTTGAGTGACGACAAACCTGTAATAGGAAAAATTTACCCAGTGCCATGTAGCATGAGAAAAAAATTAGAAGCTCATATCCAGAAGTGGTTGGATTGGGGCATAATAGTAGAGATGCCAAGTCCATACCGAAACTCTATGCACTGCGTAAAGAAACCAAATGGTGGTGTACGCCCTGTATTAGACTTAAGAGCTCTTAATGAGAAAGTAGAAGCGCCTCATATTCAGGTAGAACCTATTAATGACCTGTTGAACCGAGTTGCGGGAGCTTCTTACTTTTCTTCGTGTGATACCAAGGACGCATATTATTCAGTGCCATTACATCCTGACTCTTATAAGTGTACTTCTTTTGTGTTTGAAGGTAGACAGCTCTCCTTTCGTGTTTTACCAATGGGACTGAAGTCTAGTTGTGCTATTTATCAAGACATAATGTATCAACTCTTTAGTTTGAACACTAGAAACTTTGTAATTATATATATTGATGATATATTGACATTTTCAGACACTTTAGATAATCATTTTGAACATTTAGAGCGAGTTTTCAGAACTCTCTTGAATGCAAATCTTTCCTTAAATCTAAAGAAGTGTAAATTCCTAATGAAAGAGATTGCATTTCTAGGTCATGCTGTCAGTGGAAAACATGTTAAGGTTGACCCAAAACTGAATGAAGCAATTCGTAACTTCCCCGTACCACATACTAAGAAGCACTTAAGAAAAATCTTAGGTATTGCTGTGTGGAGGAAAAAGTTCATAAATAACTTTACTTCAATTGCTAATCCATTGTTTGATCTCACAAAGAAGGAAGCAAAATTTGTGATGACCGAGAAAGCTTTAGAATCTTTCTATATTCTCAGAAGGTTGTTAAGTTCCCCTCCCGCACTTTCTCAACCTAATTTTGAATTACCGTTCCATCTATTTACAGATGCAAATTCCGAGAGTTTAGCCGGATATGTTGCTTAAATCCCTGATGACGAAGATGATGTGAAAGTAATAGCGTATGCCAGTCGCCGGATTAAACCACACGAATTGTCATTGTCAATGTATCAGTTGGAACTTCTTGCTGTTGTTTATTTATGTGAATATTTTGCTTGCTTTATTACAGGTAGACCTACCATAGTACATACAGATAACAAAGCCGTTACACATGCATTTACTGTTAGAAATTTAGATGTACGTACTACTAAGTTACTTCTTAGATTACAGCATTTTGATTTGAAATTCGTTCACATTGACGGAAAGCGCAATTTTGTAGCAGACACTTTGTCAAGGTATCCTCCAGAAAAAAAATGGACAAACAAAAGAATTCAATGTGAATTTTGTATTTCAGGAAAGTGAGTTGTTTTTGGACCATGAAATATGGAAGATAGAACAAACTAAAGATCCATATTGTTTGTCATTAGCACGTAAAGTAAATTCAAACGAGAATTTGCAGATATATAATGGTTTGATTTTCAGTAAATCATCAACCAGTTAACAAGTCCAGTGGCGTTTGGTAGTACCACAGTCTTTAGTGAATGAAATAGTATCTAAAATTCACAATCGAGCTCATTTTGGACTAATAAAATGTTATTCCCTTGCTAGGCAAATATTTTATTGGAAAGGCATGAAAAAGGACTTTGCTAAGTTCATAAATGATTGTATTGTTTGCGCTCGTATTAAACCTTCATCTAAATTAATCACCAGGCAAACCATACATATAGAAGCAACGAAGCCACACGAAAAGTTGAGTATTAACCTAATTGGTAAGCTACCTAGGAGTGTCAAATATTACTATGTACTGTCAGTCTCGGATATATCTAGTCGCTATGTATGTCTTTACCCTTTACGTACTGCTAATACTAATGAAATTTTAGGTGTATTGGAGAAAAGATACTTTTATCATTATCCATATCCTTTACATGTCATCACTGATCAAGGAAGTCAATTTACCTCTAGGCTGTGGAAGGAGTTTTGCTCCAAGAAGGGTATCAAGCACATTTCTACTAGCAGTTACAATCCAAAGGCTAATCCAGTTGAAGGACAGCATAAATCAATGAATCAGCTTATTAGATGTTTTTGTAGTAAGGATCACACGAAATGGAGTACTAAGTTGCACGAAGTTCAAACTTTGTTAAATAATTCGCGATCTATCCCTACAGGATTCGCTCCAGCTGAGTTGTTCCTGAACTTCTCTGCCATTGATAATTTTAAGTCTAGGTATCCATGGCCTGAAGAACTTAAGATGTCGCCAGAAGAGAAACATCTGATGGTAGAGGTGAATGTCACTAAAAATCAACGAAAGAATAAAATCAAGAAATCTCTAGCGGAATCTGAACTGCATGAACACGATCTGGTAATGGTAAAAACTCATTATCAAAGTTCTACTTTGCATAAACGAATCGGTAAATACTTAGACTGTTACATTGGTCCGTATCTTGTCGAAAGAATATTTGGAAACAGTGCCCAATTAAGTACATTAGATGGTAAGCCAATAGGTACTCAAAACGTCTCTAATTTGAAGCTATTCAATTGTTCTAGGGAAAAGAAGGCAGAGCTATTAGAAAATTCAAGATAAAAAAAAACTTCCGCTGACTCTTCACTTTTTTTCTCGACCACACGGGAACTCTGTAGTAACCCTGTTTTGGTTATTCCATGTATATATATTTATTTACTTGTCACATTCATTTTATATTTAACTTTTAGTCGTAGGTAAATATGATGCAAAAACAACAGTAAGTTTATATACTTATATTAATCCTTAAATAAGGACATTTCAGCATTCTCTGTTGGTGCTAGTTATTTAGCTTTCGTTGTCTTCTACTTGGTAATGGGTAACTGGCGCACGTTATTCTGGTACTGATGGGAAGAAAATTAATACAAAAGGAAGTCATTGTTCAATTACAAATTTTAATTTTGATTATGAAAGTTTTTTGTGTGTGACCATTATAGAATTGTTGTATACAGTTTGCTTTTGAGTTGTAGTAGTGGTGAAAGAATGATAAAGTTGAAATTGCTGCGACGTATTATAAAAATATTCCATGGACATAGTTCGCAACTTGGTCACGTGTGCATTATATACCTTGGATAAAGGAAGAATATTATTACTCATTGAGAAAAGTTACATTTATAATTTGTACGAATTACTGTAGTACAATGTATTGCTAGTACTGCATAAAGTGAAGTATTTTGATTCTCAAATGGGATCATTCCAGAACCAGTTTATACAAGCTGCAGTGTACGTTCGATGAACAAAGGAGATTGTTGGTGAACAGTTTGAGTTAATTCCTGGAGCTGAAAAGGGTGAATGACGTAAAGTAATACTGAATATTATCCAGAATAACTTGACACATGGAATACTACAAATTTTCATCCCTTGAACAGAGATTCGTAGTGATATTATCTACTACTTGCCAATGGTGAATTCCGGCACAGATGAAGTATAGTGAAGCATGTTATGTATAAGAGGACTAAATGCAGATTATCTTCGCATCATACAGGTTTGCTAGTGCATGATTTACTGTCAAGTTGAGATAGTGGAACAGTTGCTACTTTGTGGTATTTCCCATTTAATATATTAGTTAATTATGAAGCTATCTGTTGATTGCAATATCGAAGTCCTTTCTAATTAAACAAAACATACGAAGTAAAGAGTGTCGTAGTGCTATAAAGGGAACTTTTCCTAGCCAACTGTTTGAATAGTTTAGTAACTACCTTTTCATTATATTCATTGGTCATGTTTAGTCATGTTAGTGTATTCCTTTCTTTTTCTTTCATAATTTTTGAATACTTATGTACAGGAACGATAATTTTTGCATATATATGGTTATTTTAGTTTTATTATTAAATGGGATGTTTCGGGAGTAGCTCAACAGAATTCTCGCTGCTCGTTTTTAAGAATTTGAACTGTACAAAGCATTTACAATCTCTTTTAACTAGCAACATTTTATTTTGTCATTATTTTATTTGGTGAAGTGATATAGTACTGATAATTATTTCGTTGTTGATCTTAACTAGAAAGAAAGAAAGAAGATTAATATTATCAGTATTCAACATTTGAAGCTTGTAATCTTGGTATTATTGTGAATGTTTGTATTTTTTTTCTTCTCAAAGCAAAGACAGTTACGACAGGTAAATATGCAAGCAGTTGTAAAAGAAAATCATATGTTGCTTTTTGTAGACGATACTCGTAATTCTAGACTGAGAAGTATTTCATGTAACTCTGCGTAATCTCAAAGAAGGTGAGTGAACATAGTATTCTAAAAAGATCAAACGTGAATTTATGTATGATCATATCTATGTCTTGATATACAGTAATTACTTCAGACTAATAAACAGTTCAAATAAGAAATTTATTTCTATGATATCAAATATTTCTTGCTGTACTCCGTTCAAGGAATTTCGTACTCGGCTAAACGAGCTTGTACTATTGTCTTCTGATTATCTGTAGATAACATAGATACGTAAAAAGAGAAGGAGCTACACCACGAATCAGATATTTTCGAATAAATAGATCGGATACAGGAATTTTGAGTCAGATATTTTCGAAAAAATAGTTAAATCAGATATATAAATACCGAAAATTTTATTAATCTACATTTCCGGTATTTGATATTTACGATATTCAGTGTTTTCGATTTTTTATATTTCCGATATTCGTAGTTTTGGATGTTTTGATATTTCAATATTTTTAGATATTTCCGTCTCGCCTTTTTTCTTATAACATCACCATTTAAAACACAGTTCTGATAAGAACAAAATGAATTATATTACTAACTATACGTTTTTTTTTTGTTACAGTTTCAAGGACCTAACGTCCTCTTCATCAGACATTTAGAAAAGACAGATGACAGCAAATCTTATATCTTCCTCAGCCGTTAGTTAGCATATTCGTTTATATAATATTAATTGTTGTTTTTATATATAAATTTAAATTTGTAATATGTAACAATATCATATAAATACATTGTTAATACATGTTAATTTTCAATGCAATTACATAATTATATTGATCTTTATATAAAACAAAATAACAGAAATTTGGAATTATGCAAATTGCACTAATATCCTTTATGTACTCCCATGCGCAAAAAAAATTGCGCGTATACTGTAACTCAAGATTTTTCGCATTTATTCCATTTTCCTTGCGTTTATGGGTAAAATTCAGTTATTAGTATGTGGAGATAAAAGAAAGCAATTCATCTAAGGAGATATTTCCAAAAAAATATAATAAAATAATAAAAATATAAGCAAAAAACAAAATTATGCTCGGTTTTGTGTATACTGGCAACGATGATTTCTAGGGATTTTTTCAGTAGCAGATCACAATTGCGGAGGGAATTCGGTAGGGGAATCGTGAAGTTGGATCAAGGAACTGGATAGTGGACTAAAATGTTGCATTTATTGGTTAAAACCTAGTGTGTAGATTGCCTGCCAAATATAAATTAGCTTCTGTAACTAAAATGTCGTACGAAAATATAGAATTAAACAGAAAAACTCTTATCTTAAGGTTCGAAGCGATACGCACCATGGTTATGAAGATTATTTCTTTAAAAAAAGAGCCAACACAACGTAGCCTCCGTGGTTAGGTGGATAGAGTGGCGGAGTCGTAGTTATTTTATTATTTTGACACCACATCGAATCCCATCCCATCCCATTTTTTTTACAAAACATTATAGGAAGTGTATAATTTTGATGTTAATAAGAACCGAAACAATATAATAAGGAAATAATTTATTGGTAATATCCTTTAATCGACGTATTTATTCAGTATTAGAATACGTGTACTATTGGAAACAGTTATTGTTTTCAGTTTATAGTCTTGCATGTTACTTCCCGTTCTTGAACAGCAGACAACTCACTTCGGGTTTGTGTGTCAGGAAGAACATACGCGACCTTGACAGTCTGTCCAGTCTTACCCCTTGTTACATCGACCTGATGTTAAATGATCGTTTATGTGTGTGTGTGTGTGTGTGCTTGTTTTTTTTCTTTTTAGAGTATTTATTACGGTGTCCGGGTTAAAGCAGCATAGTGCTGCGTGGTGCACACCATCCTCAACCGGCCTCCGCGGAGAACTCCCTACTCCTCACCCTCAAATAATACAGCTTTGCACCATTTTATTTGTGGGCTCGGAAAGTTTATTCCCGCGACGATCGTTCGAGGAAGGCGCGACACACCTCACCGTTACGGTCCAGATTCGGACGGATCACCTGGGCGAAGACCTAAGGCGTATTACGAAAATAGACGAGAGCATCACCTACTTTCATGAATTGAACACAAGTTATCCAACAATCACGTTCTCGTCACGTCATGCAATCTGTGAAAGAAAAACTGACAAAATTACGTATAGCAGTGCTATTTATTGGAAATGAACAAACGTACCTGAGATAAACAAGTTTTTCTATACATTTATCGCCCCATTCTCGTAATGAATTCGTAAGTATACTTTTACTACTCACTTCAATATTTTCTGTCCGCCATGGCCAGTCGATAGGTGTGATCACAATTTAAGTTGAAAAACTGTATATCCGTCGAATCCTCTCACGAAAACCGTCCTTTCTTCCGATATTGAGAATTTAACAGACAGTCATTCCAAGCGAACACAGTGACAGCATTATGTGGTGATTTTCGTTGAAGAACAGAATTATTTCGACCAGTTTTTGTGTTAGTCGCTTACTATGTCTCCATTGTCCTCAAGTACTACCCGCCGAGTCCTTTGTTTCACTCTTAATCTCGATCGCGCGCCCCTCTGTTATAAAGTACTACTTGGGGCTAATTTACTTTAATAATGACTTACACAACACCTGCGAAAAACACTAGTATCTGCATTATTATTCTCACAGATCATTTTTGGAATTTTGAAGACAGTTCTAGTTTTTCTAAAACATAACGTAATTTAAATCATTAAGAAGAATTTTGGCGTCGAGATAATACTATGATCAGCAAAACTTGCTGATTCACGCTTCACACACACACACTTACACAAACTTCGGTTTACAAGTCAGCAGTTCTCTCTGTTTTCTTCTTCCTCTTCCTCTACTCCCTTACTTTCGGTACCACCAGGTGGTAGCACAATCAACGAGAAACATATACCACACAAAGTGTACGAATTCAGATAAACGTCACATAATGCTCTAACGCAGAATTTGCGTTTATACGAAAAATATTTTAAACAGATTTTGGTACAGTTACATATTGACTTTATCTCTCTTTTTTTTCATATCTACAAGTACAAGAATGCTTTCGTTGAACGTAACTAAATTATACAGATCTATGTATACGGAACACGAATATTTCCAAATATAGAATGAATATGAACGATAATCATACCATATTTCTACATTATATAGTAGCGTGAAAAACTGATATTAAAATGATATAACAAACAGGCATAAGCTTTTTTTTTCTAGCATGGCAACACATTAAACGTAACTCATTAAATTTTGGGAATTACAAATTATCACCTTACGTATCGTTGTATTTCTATTCTTTTTCAGGTTCAAGCGACGAAAGAAGAAATTGTAGTAATAGTGATAAAAATCGAATTCGAGATTTCAATGAATTCAAGTTTCACGCCCCCAAATATCGAAAAAGTGATTTTCATGTCTGTCCATCTGTTCGTTTGTTGGTTCGTCACGCTTTTACATGCATTCAAATAGAGGCCATACTGTTCGACGTATCTGGACCTAAGTCTAGACATGAAGTTTTTATAACACTTTATCGTTTCGAATTCTATATTCTCCGACACATAAAAATAAGGGTAGTTTACTGAAGGATGAAAATTTAAAATAATTAAATTGTTTCAAAAATAGCTGTAAAGATTTTGCTTACTTTTTTTACAAATATAGTTTGAATCATTGCTCTGAAAAAATACGTAAGTTGTAATTTAATGTATGGGATGCGTTTTTTCGAAGAATTTTCTCAATCACATTTTATAAATAAATATATCATTAATAACCTAACAATATGACACAACTCGTTCGTCCTGTAAACATTCAGAAGGGTAGTTTAGCCTACTCTTCGACGATTTTCCCATTAGCGCCTGATCTAATTTTGTTCATATTTCATAAATAAATGTCACATAAATAACCTAACGATACGGCATAATTCCATCATCCTAAAAAGCTAGAAGTGGTATAATACTTTTCGGAGTAAGATTTACCCTACGATTTTGTGGAGAACGACTCAGGCAATTTTGTTCGTATTCCATAAATAGCATAACTCGTTTGTCCTGAAAAGATACACAAGGGATATTTTATTCTTGGGGATGACTTTTTTGACGATTTCTCAGAAAGTATTCAGACGCTTTTGCTCATAGTTTACATACAATTATTTCCTTAATAATTCTAATATATGGCATAAGTTATTTCTAACAGAAATATGACCAATGGGTACTTTACTTTTGGACATAACTTGCTTCGAACAAAGTTTTCCAAAAAAACATTATTTTATTTGCATTTCCCAAACAAATGTTTCAGTAATAGCTGCAGCCTAACACGAGTCAGTTTAAGAAATTCGAGCGAGAAAATTCAGTGCGTTTCATCCGTACCCATTCTTAAATATATTTTTAAATGTTACACATAATCACAATTTTCCTAACAAAATCGAAACTTCTATTTAAATGTTCCTTGTTGTTGCCAAATGGTTCAAGTCCATTGGTTCTGGATTTGATTCCCGGTGAGAGCTAGTGTATTTTTATCCAACGTTAAGGTATAGGTAATAAGTAGGTGCTAAGAGAAAAGTGTTGAAACAAGCCTAACCAACCTAATAAATAATACAAAGAAATAATACCATATTACGAAATTATAGAAGAAACGTTGTTAATATTAGATATTTGCGTGTGAGATTGTTCAACCGATGACCGTCAACTCCAAAGGTAAGAAAGTGAAACATCCAATACCAGATTAATCAGTGGTCTCTAGGTAAACCTATCCTACTAGGAAGTGATTGAGATACCAAAAAATGTTGTAATCGCTGGGAGACATGTTAGGAGAATACATTGGGTGAGAGACTTTAATTCATGAATAGTCTGCACCTTCGTTGGTGTATTGAAGTGCGTAGGTGGTGTGTGTTTAGCACATCGGGTTCCTTTGTTGTTAATCCCAGCTTTCTAGACCGGATGCAGTTATTCCCGGTAGAAAATACAAAAAAATATACATTTCTATTACTATTAAAGTAAATAATTACACTCATTCTTTCAATGTGATACTTGGTTGTTTAATTGTATACAGAGAGCTGATCCGTGGAAAAATCGTTCATAATAATAAATAAAATAAACTCGACAAATATTCTTGTAAATAATAGGTAAAAGTTTGCGTCACACTGTTCATTTTGCTGGGCACGCCAGTGTGCCACGTTATCCGGTTGTGGCACACTAGAATATAGGGTATGGCTTTCTAATTTTTCCCAACTATTTTAACTGCTTCAATTGAAATTAATTTATAATAATAAGAGAGTGAATTTAGTCTTCTTACCCTTCGATTTAGAAATAAGGTCCGCTAGAATTGTATATATAAAAAATAATAATACTCAGAATTTTATAGAGTGGTTTGTTTTATTCGAAATGACATACTTCCTGCAACTGTTTGGGTTGGAATTATTTGAAATCAAATCTTTAAGTTTTACGACCCACGGTTATACCGGCTAGGCTAAAGGACACGGTGATGATGAGAAATGATGGAATGAAAAAAGTGGGAGAAAACGGGAGAACCCCGAGAAAACCCAGGCACATGGTGTTTCTCCACCACAATATCCACTTGATGCGAGCTGGGGTCGAACCAAGGATCCCATGCACAAAAGGTGAACGCTTTATCACTGAGCCACCGCGGCCCCTCTGAAATTATTTATAGGAGAGAGTGACTACTTTTATGAAAACTTGATATCGAACACATTTGTTTAAAAATACCAGCTTTTTGTGAAATATTGCTTAATATTCAGGAAAACCTAAGTCAATAATAAAATAATAATAATTATTATTATTATTAGTTATTATTATTATTATTATTATTATTATTATTATTATTATTATTATTATTAATATTATTATTATTATTATTATTATTATTATTATTATCTTAAATTAAAAACTCTCTGGACCTAGTGCATTGGCACAATTCCACGAATCAAAAAGAATGGGTTTACTTATCATATAAGTGTAGAAGGACTTAATCGCTGTTGCTTTCAATATAAAAAGAAAGTGTCCAACTGTCAAATGATATGCTACATAAAATGCCCTATGCAACATAATGTAGTATAGAGTCATCATTCCAGGTTGTCTAAAGAACACTTTCGTTTTAGCAAGAAAGGAAGAAAATAGAAAATACTGAGTTTTAACCTAGTAGAAAGTTTGCAGGTTTAAGGGAAAATGCACACAGTTGTTGGATATAAAATGTAGCTCGGATTAATAGAGTAAGACACCGTAAATATTTTATTGTTTGAAATATACTGGGAGTGACCAAGCCATTACATATGGAAATATCGAAAGAGATACGTTAATGGTGTTAGCTGCAAACTTTTTTAGAAATGAAAAAAATAAGGAAATCTCTAAAACTCTGATATCACAGATCTAAATTGACTGACTGTTAAGTAAAACTGCTAAATCTGAGTAAAGCAAAAAAAAAAGTATTAATGACCTGTGTTAGTTTCAGACATATCATTCTCATATCAAAACTACGATAGAAGTAAATTACACTAGTTAACAAATTTAAACTTTTTGTTTGTTACATGAGAAAAATCACCTGATCTTAAAGGAACGTTTTGCGCTGAATTCGAATATGCACTCGGTTTCTCTCCATCACGTACAGTTTTCCCGTAACAGAGGGATTTTCGGGAAATTCCCTCGAAAATTTCCCTTTTTCAGATATTTTATTCCCCTAGCTCCTGTCCCCTTACATATAGTAACATAGAAATTATACCTAAGTATACCTTGATTTATATTTAATAAACCCTAAAAGTTTCGTAAAAATCGCTTTGTTCTTTCTAGAGAAATAAATATATTTGTATGCATACTGTGTGCACTGTTTATTGCACCTGATAGTAATGTTTTCAGATCTCCTGAGTTGGGGTAAAAACGATTTGCTTTATTACTACAAACACAGACATAAAAATGAATATTTACAATAGTCAACAACACACTTGTATTGCTCTCTGTAAATTAGAAACGTGTATAAAAATAGAATGTACTTCCAACGTATATTTTTTTAAACGTACAGTATATGTATATCTTAATACATATATATACAATTCTCCAAGTTTTTTCGTTTTGTTCATGAAATGGTTATCAATATTTGTTATCAAATGTAACAGAATGCAAAAGAAAGAAAGAATGGAATACAGACTCATTGTTGACAACAATGAACTAATGCAGTCTGAATTTTCCACTACGGTATCGTTTCCCCCCTCCCCTCGCGCATTTCTTTCTTCCTTGTGTTCTTGACACCTGGTGAGGGAGTTTTGTACATTTTTATATTGACGTGTGGTTTAACACTACTTAACTTTCAAAGTTGTCTTTGCTGCTAAGAGTGCTTTCATGTTTGATCTTAACGGCATTATACCCAACTAAGACCAGAAGTTTAGTTTGTGATCAGTACAATGGCGTCAAGAGGACGGCGTTCGTGTGTTAACTCACCAAATAGTTTTTGTTATGTGTGTGACCAGTTTGTAGTTAAAGGACAGTGTAGATCCATTACGCCATCGGTGAAACTAGCATATTATATATATTTCGGATGTCGTGTGGGAGATCAGGACAAAACTTGGGCACCCAACATAATTTGTGCGTCGTGCTACGTCACTTTACTTGCATGGGCCAAAGGGAAACGGAGGTTCATGAAATTTGCTGTACCAATGGTGTGGAGAGAACCCACCAACCATCTGGATGATTGTTATTTTTGTCTCACAGTAGTTAAGGGACATTCTAAAAAAAGCAAATAACAATAAGTTATCCCAAAGTTAAATCCGCAATTAGACCTATTCCGCACGGGGATGAACTTCCACTTCCCGAGCCCCCTACCAACTGGAAAGAGATATGGCCAAAAGACTCTGATTATGATCATGACCTTGATGAACCATCGACATCAGCATGTACTCCCATGCGCAAAAAATATTGCGCGTATACTGTAACTCAAAATTTTTCGCAATTATTCCATTTTCCATATGTTTATTGGTAAAATTCAGTTATTAGTACGTGGAGATAATAGAAAGTAATCCATCTAAGGAGATATTTCCAAAAAATATAATAAAATAATAAAAATATATGCAAAAAACAAAATTATGTTCGGTTTTGTGTATACTGGCAATAATGTTTTCGAGGGAATTTTTGGAGTAGCACAGCACGATTGCAGAGGAAATAACAAGATTAGTAGGAGAACAGCTGAATCAAGGAACTGGAAATTGGAGCAAAATATTGCATTTATTGGCTTAAATCTAGGGTGTAAATTGTCTGCCAAATATAAATTAGCTTCTGTAAGCAAGATGTTATACGGAAAATATAAACAAAGAGAAAAACTGTTGTCTTAAGTTTGGAAGTGACATGCTCTATAGCTATGAGCATTTATTTCTTAAGAAAAAGATAGACAACAAAAGAAAATGTGTGTGGGCAAGTGGGAGTGACGGACTAGTAATTCTTATACTGTTTTGACACCAGATCGAATCCCATCCGGTCCTGTTCAATTTTTTTCTTTACAAAACATTGTAGAAAGTGTATAATTTTTATGTTAATAAAACTGAAACAATACAATTAGGAAATAACTTTTTGTTTCCTCTGATGACGTATTTATTTAGAATTAGTGTACTATTAGTAATACCGATTGCTTTCAGTTTATGGTGTTGTATAGCTTCCTTTATCATCCTCTTTTCTTGAAAAAAAATTGTCTCCAATAAAGTATGAAAAATATATATAGTCAGAAACAGACATCTTAGTATCAAACATGATTTATCGTGATGAAATAAACAAGTTTCCCGTTATTAAAAATTAAAACTATAGAAAATCATTGAATTTGGTCTTAAGGTTTTTATTATGCTATATATATTCTTTATAAGACTATACTTTATAAGGCAAGATGAGCGATCATACCCTCAAATTTAGCTAGTGAGTGAAAGATGTTTTCGGCACAAATATTTTACAGGTTTAGGTGCATGAAACACCAATACGCCATGGTCTTGACCTTCGTTTATTTCACATTATTATCCGACATATAGCAGGTAAAAAGCAGCATCAATTGGCAAGAAGAACTGCAAGTTGTGCTCTTAGTCTGTTTCTGATGCTCCGGACTCGATCGCCTAGCACGCTCGTCTATACCTTGACTCATACGTCTATCATTCAGTGCAGGCACATATCCAGCTTTTCTTTTCGGAGGGGACCCGACACGAATCCTTGTAAGCACGTAATTCTAATGTTTCAAAAATATCAATATCAATAATAATAATAATAATAATAATAATAATAATAATAATAATAATAATAATAATAATAATAATAATAATAATAATGCAACAGTTCTGTATTTCTCTTAAACGTTTCTTACTTGTCATTTATGAACCGGTCAAACTTAATTCTAACTCACACGAAATCAAAAAATATTTTCTAGAGACATGTAAGGAAAACTGTATGCTACGTATATCACATAACAAAAATAGCAAATGGCAATGAGTGTATCGTTCTAATACAGTAATGTTATAAACAGACCGGAAACGAAATTGTAATCCCATTTAAAAGTGTTCTTTAATTCCACCTGGTATCAATGGCATTACGGTATATTCTTACAAGTAACACTTCCCAAGTGTAACACTCCGATTTTGATAAAATTTGACAGGCAGATACTACACATAAAATAAACGAATACATGTTTTTTATTTTCTGCGGAAAAACTGTTTTACGGGGGCAAAAGCACTCACCCAAAATTTTGAAAGTTGACGCCCGAAAGACAAAAACAAGTGGACCAAAGTGTACGAAATTGTGCACAGATATGGCAGACGTAAAATGAAGGAATACGTGTTTTGTATTTTCCTGGAAAAAACGGTTAGGTGGGACGCAGACCCCTCCAAACTTTTGATCATGAAATATCAAAAGTGCTAGTAACAATATGTCTGATGTGTGTAAAGGACGAAGAATTCCGATGACACTTTGTGTATGGACAATACGCAAAAACTAAACGAATGCCTGTTTTAGGGGACAAACCCCCCATCCAAAATGATGAAAGTTGACGCCCGAAAGGCAAGAAGAAGTGAACCGAAATGAATGAAATTGTGCACAGATATTGTAGACGAAAAATGAGGGAATATGGGTTCCGTATTTTCCTGAAAAAAAAAAACGTTTCGGTGGGACACAGACCCCTCCAAAACTTTGATCGTGAAATATCAAAAGTGCTAATAACAGTATGTCAGAAGTGCTTAAAGGACATGAAGAATTGGAACGACACATTGTGTAGGGACAATACGAAAAAAAAAAGAATACGGGTTTATTTTCTGCGAAAAAATGGTTTTAGGGGGCAGAATTCCCCAACCAAAATTTTGAAATCGTGCACAGATATTCTAGACGTAAATTGAGGTAATTGTGTTTCGTATTTTCCTGAAAAACAGCGATTGAGTGGGGCACGGACCTTCTAAGCTGTTGATTAGGAAATATCAAAAGTGCAAATAAGTATGTATACGTCAGAAGTTCCTAAAGAGTATGGAGAATTGCAACGAAACTTCGTATAGGGACAATTTGCAAAACAATAAATGAAATGCATTTTAATTTGTATGAAAAAACAGTGTTGGGGCCTAGAGCCCCTCCAAAAAAAGTTAATATTACCGTAAAAGTGCAGGAAGGAGTGGACCGAAGCAAATGAAATTGTGTGTAGATATTGTATACACTGTATGTAAAATAAGGACTTTCGTGTTTTAAAGATGTCCCTATCAATTTTGGCACATCAACAGCAAGCAGGAAATTAATCGGCACGTGTTTTTGTTTATGCGGAAAAACATTGTAAGGGTTAAAGTTGCCTCGTGAAATACTACAAAATACGCTATACTGTTTGTGCTTGATGTTGATCTGCCAAATTTGAAGAAATCTGATGGAGACACTTGTGAAACACGAGAGGCTTTATTTTTCATATCCAATATCTACAGACAATTTCATTCGCGTCGGTCCAATCCTTCCGACACTCAACGCCTCGGTCCACTCAAAAGGTTTTTTTCTCTTTTCAGGAAAATACGAAGCACGTATTTCCTCATCTTACCTGTACAACATTTGTGAACAATTTCATTCAGTTCGGTACATTTTTTCTTGCCTTTCTTGCGTCAAATTTCAAAATTCATGCGGGGGAACTTTTGTCCTCTAAAACCGTTTTTCCGCAGGAAATAAAACAGCCGAATTTGTTTATTTTTTGCTTATTGTCCTAACAGAAAGTTTTGTTCCAATTCTTCATGTAAATTTAGGCACTTCTGACATACTGTTATTAGCAGTTTTGATATTTCATGATCAAAGGTTTGGAGGGATCTGTGCCCCACCTAACCGTTTTTTCCAGGAAAATACAAAACACGTATTCTCTAATTTTATGTCCGCAATATCTGTTCACAATTTCGTTCACTTTGGTCCACTTGTTTTTGCCTTTCGAGCGTCAAATTTCAAATTTTGGGTGAGGGCTTTTGCCCCCTAAAACCGTTTTTCAGCAAAAAAATAAAAATAAAAAAGCACTTATTTGTTTATTTTATGTATAGTATCTACCTGCCAAATTTTATCAAAATCGGAGTGTTACACTTGGAAAGTGTTACTTGTTAGAATTATAACAACAACGCATTGTTCACAGTTTGGACACTGACTCAAAGTAATCTGACATAAATAAAAAAAAGGGAAAAGGTAGGTTTATTAAAAAGTGCTTGAGGTTTGGTAAGGGACAGCTTCCAGGACCTCACGCTGGATACGTCACTGAGTCAATGCATTATATTTGTTTCTTGCAAAGATGATAATTAGATGCGTAATGTGTAAAATTATATCATAGTTTGACTTTTTATAGGTCTTCCCTTAACACATCCATATTATCCGGTGTTCTGCCTGCCTGTTTTATGTCGGATAAGCGAAACTCTACTGTATTTTCAGATAGCATATACACAGGAGCTAGAGGTCCGCACGGGCCGGAATTTTTAGAACGGACCCGGCCCGTCCCCTTTAATTTATAATCTATAGGCATTAGCGGATTAAGGGCGGAGCCAATGGAGCCCAGGGCCCCCAGCTCAGGGGGCCCTTTAAAATCCCTTTGTTTAATACTTACGCTTGCGGTATCGCTAGATTTAAGTCTTTTCATCAGCAGCATTTACCTGTTAATAATGAATGCAATTATTTAATTGTTAATAATGAATTTAACTAAACTAATTATTGTAAACTTGAAGCACATTCAAATATTACAGCATAGTTCTCGGTAGTTCCATAAGTAATTTCAGAGACCACGGTGTTTCAGTAGTAGAGCGTTCACCTTTGGTGCATGGAGTCCTTGGTTCGATCTATGCTCGCGCCAAGTGAACCTTGTGCTGGACAAACACTGTGTGTGTGGGTTTTCTCGAGGTTCTCCCGTTTTATCCCACTTTTTTCATTCCACCATTTCATTCATTTCTTATCATCACTGTCTCCTTTAGCCTATCCGGCATAATCGTGGGACGTAAAACTTAAAAATTTCATTTCAAATCATTTCAATCAAAAAACAATTGCAGGAAGTATGTAATTTCGAATAAAACAAACTACTATATACAATTCTGAGTATATTATTCTTTTATGAAATTCTCGCGAACCTTATTTCTAAATTGAAGGGTAAGAAGACTAAATTCATTCTCTTATTATTATAGATCTATTTCAATTGAAGCAGTTGGAATAGTTGGAAAAAAAATAAATAAAAAAAACATACCCTATATTCCAGTGTGCCACAATCGGTATAACGCGCCACACTGGTGTGTCCAGCAAAGTGAACAGTGTGACGCAAACTTTTTCCTATTATTTGCAAGAATATTTGTCGAGTTCCTGTTATTTATTATTATTATTATTATTATTATTATTATTATTATTATTATTATTATTATTATTATTATTATTATTATTATTATTATTATTAACGATTTTTCCATGGATCAGCTGTCTGTATACGGTTAAGCAACCACAAGTATCACATTGAAGGAATGAGTGTAATTATTTATTTTAGTAGTAATACAAAAGTCAATTTGCTTGTATATTCTACCGGTAATAACTGCATCCGTCTAGAAAGCTAGGACTAACAACAAAGGGATACTAAGTTGTGACCACACACCGCCCAACTAAGTTCTCTTCTACGCCTTAGAACAATAAGGGCTGTAGCGTTCAGGGAGAGAGAGAAACAACTTAATTCCATTGCAGTTATGTGCTTATTAAATGTTAACTTATATTTATAAATTATGGAAGTGATCGTATCGTTTTCTGTTTATTAATAATAATAATAATAATAATAATAATAATAATAATAATAATAATTCTTATTATTATACATTTCTTAATACGTTGATTGCCATGTGTATGGAATTCCATACACACGGCTGTCCTGTACAGTAGAGCGTGATTATTTTCCATACGCAAACAATGTAGATATTCCAAGTTTGTTGTGTTCGTTCTATAGGTGTGTATGTAATTAGATACATATGGCGTAGAAATCAAAATTTAATGTCCATGCCACGTATATGAAAAACCAGACACGAAGACATTTATGAATAAAGACATTGAGTTTGAGTTCAACGTCTCGTTCAGCAACGAAGCTATAAGAGACGTGGGCCTCTGATTAACGTGGACTCCGAACCACGTGAGCTCTCGCCGGGAATCGAAGCCGGGTCTTCCACGCCAAAGGCGCGTACGCTAACCACTAAGGAGCTTATGAACAGAGACATTTATGAGCTAAAACAAAGGCGAAAACAAAGATGTGTGATGTGATTTTGAGTTTATCTTTCCTTTCAGCAGCGAGGCTATATGAGAAGTGGACCTACTGATTAACGTGAAATCCGAACCACATGAGCTCCCGCCGGACGAAAACAAAGACCTTTGGAATTGACAATTGTTTGGACATTCCAGTCGAACCTACCTAATATTAACAACGTTTCTACGATAATTTCGTAACATTGTATTATTTCTTTTGTTGATTAGCTTGGTTAGGCTTATTTAAACACTTTCTTCTTTGCACCGACGTGTCACATTTCTTGGATGAAGATACACTAGCTCTCACTGGAAATCTAATCCAGAACCAATGCACTTGAACCATTTGACCACAACAAGGCACATTTAAAAAGAAGTTCGGATTTTGTTCGGAAAATTGTGATTAGGTGTAACATTTAAAAATATATTTAAGAAAGGGTACGGAGTAAACGCACTGTACTTTCTCGCTCGAATATTTTACACTGACTTATGTTAGGCTGCAACTGTTATTGATACATTTATTTGGGAAATTGCGAATAAAATAATGTTTTGGAAAACTTTGCTAGAAGAAACTTCAGGCCCAAAAGTAAAGTACCCATTGGTCATATTTCCGTTAGAAATAACTTGATCCATATATTAGAATTATAAAGGATATAATTGTATGTGAACTATAAGCAAAAGCGTCTGAGTAATTTCTGAGAAAATTATGCAAAAAGTCGCCCCCAAGAATAAATTATCCCTTGTGGATCTTTTCAGTATAAACGAGCTATGCTATATTGTTAGTGTTTTCATAAAACATTTATTTATGAAATACGAACACAATCGCCTGAGTCGTTCTTGAGGAAATCGCAGGGTAAAACTTACTGTCAAAAGTAATATACCATTTCTAGATTTTCCGGATGAGGGAATTATACCATATAGCTAGGTTATTTATGTAATACGTATTTATAAAATATGAACAACAAACATCTCCTGAGTTGTTTTTAGGAAGGTCATCGGCAAAAGCTTACCCCCAAAGGTAAACTCTTCTATCTGTAATTTTGACAGTATATCGAGTAATTTTTAAGCAAATCGTCGGGAAAAATTTCACTGTCAAAGTAAACTATCTCTTTTGGATTTTTCTTTTCGGAACAAGCGAGTTATACCATATTGTAAGATTATTACAGAAAATATTTTTACTGAAATTAGAACAAATTTCAGTAAAAATAGAAATTTCAGTAATAACTGAGACAATTGTCCAAAAAAATCAACCCTTGAGAAAACCACTTCTTCTGTATGTTATCGGAATAAACTATTTATGCTCTGTGTTAGTTTATTAATGAAATATTTCTTTACGAAATATGAACAAAATTGCCTGAGGCGTTAATGGGAAAACCATCGGGGGAAAGCTCACCCTAAGATTAAGCTACTCCTTCCAACGAGTTGACATATTGTTAGGTAATTAATGATACGTTTATTTATGAAATGTGGTTGAGAAAATTGTGCAAAAAGAACGCATACCATACAGTAAATTACACCATATATATTTTTTCAGAAAAATTATTTATATGTGGTGGAGATTTGTTAATAAAATATATATTTATCAAAAGTAAATAAAATCGTCACAACTTTTTTTTATTTGAGAAAATTGAATTATTTTAAATTTTAATCCTTCAGTAAATTACCCTTGCTTTTAGGTGTCGAAGGACATAAAATTCGAAAGATATTATGTTACTAAAACGTTATGTCTAGAATTCGGTGCAGATACGTTGAACAGTATGGCCTCTATTTGAGTGCGTGTAAAAGCGTGACGAACCGAGAGACAAATAGATGGACAGACATCGAAAAATCATTTTTTTCGCTATGTAGGAGCCATGTAACTTGAATTTATTGAAATCTGGTATTCGGTTTTTATAACTATCACCACACTTTCTTTTTTCTTCGCTCGAATGTGAAAACGAATAGGCCTAAACCGACACGTAATGTGATAATTTGTAATCCCAAAAATTTAATTTGTTATGTTTAATGTGTGGTTACTCTAAAAAAAAGCTTATGCATGTTACATCATTTTATTATCAGTTTTTCACGCTACTGTATAATTCGGTACGATTATAGTTAATATTCATGGCATCTTTAGGAAGCATTCGCGTTCCTCACAAAGAGAGCTGTAAAATTTAGTTTTGTTTAAAGAAAGCACTCTTGATTTTTTTTCACACAGACTTGCATTTGTTGTACTTGTGGATATGAAACAAAAGGAGAGAGAGAGAGAGTCAATACTTTAAAAAGAAACACACACACAGAAACACTAGAACAGTTTTTGTCTTCATGACAACGAGCGATCGCTGTGACTGTGTTCCTCACGCTGTGTGTAAAGCTGCAGGTTGCTCTTGTTTTGTTTTTTCCTGTTCCTGACTCGCAGACACTCGCAGTGAGTTGAAGCTGTGTAAAAACGCAGAGGGAACGGTTAAGCATACCATACCATAAACTAAAAACAATCGCTATTAGTAATAAATAGTGAGCTAATTCTGAATAAATACGTCATCAGAAAAACAAAAAGTTATTTCATTATTATATTATTTCGTTTCTTATTAACATAAAAATTATACACTTTCTACAATGTTTTGTAAAGAAAAAAAAATGAACCGGACCGGATGGGATTCGATCTGGTGTCAAAACAGTATAAGAATTACTAGTCCGTCACTCTACCCACTTGCCCACACAGATTTTCTTTTGTTGCCTATCTTTTTCTTAAGAAATAAATGCTCATGGCTATAGAGCATGTCACTTCCAAACTTAAGACAACAGTTTTTCTCTTTGTTTATATTTTCCGTATAACATCTTGCTTACAGAAGCTAATTTATATTTGGCAGACAATTTACACCCTAGATTTAAGCCAATAAATGCAATATTTTGCTCCAATTTCCAGTTCCTTGATTCAGCTGTTCTCCTACTAATCTTGTTATTCCCTCCGCAATCGTGCTGTGCTACTCCAAAAATTCCCTCGAAAACATTATTGCCAGTATACACAAAACCGAACATAATTTTGTTTTTTGCATATATTTTTATTATTTTATTATATTTTTTGGAAATATCTCCTTAGATGGATTGCTTTCTATTATCTCCACGTACTAATAACTGAATTTTACCAATAAACATATGGAAAAAGGAATAATTGCGAAAAATTGTGAGTTACAGTATACGCGCAATATTTTTTGCGCATGGGAGTACATCCAAGGATCCAACGTTCATCTCTGACTGTGTTCGCGAGCCACATTTCATCCGGCAATGTGAACTTAATGACCTAGTCCGTGATTTGCACCTGGCAAAACAAGAGGCGGAACTTCTGGGATCAAGGTTCCAGCAGTGGAACTTATTGGATGCAGAAACGAACATATCAGTGTACAGGAAAAGGCATGTTCAATTTTCAAGCTATTTCTCAATGCAAGATAATGTGTGCGTATGTACGGACATAAATGGGTTGATGGCGGAGCTAGGAATTCCTTACGTTCCAGAAGGATGGAGGTTATTTATCGACGCGTCAAAAGTCAGCCTTAAAGCTGTCCTTTTACATAATGGAAATAGAAAACCTTCTATACCACTTGTGCACTCAGTGAAGATTAAGGAATCCTATGACACCATGTCAACTTTGCTAAATCTTATAAATTACAAGGACCATTGTTGGCAAATATGTTCTGATCTCAAGGTAGTTGGTATTTTATTAGGACTGCAGTGCGGTTACACGAAGTACCAATGTTTTTTATGTTTATGGGATAGCAGAGCTGATGACAAACATTATGAAGTGAAGGAATGGGAACCTAGAGTGAATTACGTACCTGGAGAATGCAACGTCAAATACGCTCCTTTGTTAGATCCTAATAAGATATTACTACCGCCACTTCATATCAAGTTAGGGCTTATGAAAAACTTTGTCAAAGCCATGGACACATCTGGTGAAGGTTTCAAGTATTTGCGAGATAAGTTCCCTAACCTGAGTGATGCTAAGATTTCAGTGGGAGTGTTTATTGGTCCCCAAATTAGGAAATTAATGCTTGATGATAGCTTTGACAGCAAGTTAAACAGTGCTGAGCTAGCTGCCTGGACAGCATTTAAGTGTGTTGTGCGCAACTTTCTGGGCAATAACAAAGCTGAGAGTTACACAGAAATCGTACAGGACATGATACAGAAATACAAAGAGTTGGGTTGTAGGATGTCTTTAAAAATCCACTTTTTGCACTCCCACCTCAGCTTCTTTCCTGCTAATCTAGGTGCTCTCATCGACGAACAGGGGGAAAGATTCCACCAAGATATAATGGCAATGGAGAAAAGGTACCAGGGACGATGGGATCCTTCAATGATGGGGGACTATTGTTGGGGTCTTGTTAGAGAATGCAACATTTCTTACAAAAGAAGGAAGTAGTGTACGTTTTTGTAACGCAATGGAAGTTTCATATATTGTGATAGTTTTGATTGTCTTTTCATGACCTTTTGGTACATTTGTATTATTGTTTATTGTAAATTGTCACACTTGTAAATTATATTGTATTATATTTTATATATGTGTTTGTGGTAATAAAGCAAAACGTTTTACCTCAACTTAAGAGATCTGAAAGCATTACTTTAAGGTGCAATAAACAGTACACACAGTATACATACAAACATATTTATTTCTCTAGAAAGAATAAAGCGATTATTACGAAACTTGGAGGGTTTGTTAAATATGAATCAAAGTATACTTAGGTATAATTTCTATGTTAGTATATGCAAGGGGACAAGATCTTGGGGTGTAAAATAAACGAAAAGGGAAATTTTTGAGGGATTTTCCCGAAAATCCCTCTGTTACGGGTAAATCGTACGTGATGGAGAAAAACCGAGTGCATATTCGAATTTAGCGCAAAAAGTTCCTTTAAGAACAGGTATTTCCTTTTATTAACAAAACCTTTGTTAACTAGTGTTATGAATAAAGATGAATTCACAGTTCTGGAATACGAACAAATGATTTTGCTAGATGTAACTTTTCAGCAAACTTTTTTATATGGCTTTAGATTTATTATTATTATTATTATTATTATTATTATTATTATTATTATTATTATTATTATGTTTGTTTATTAGCTTCCCCATGCCGTAAACGTCGCCAACTCCTAGTGGCTCACTTGCCGGTAAATGGCGATCGTCGATATAGCGACGCGTTGAAGGATTGCCGCTAGCGTGTCACTAGTGGCAGGGATTCGTCGAGTCGAAGCAGATATCTAGAATCGGGAGTATTGAAGTTACCACAACGTAAGAACGAGGACTTCATTTTGGTCCGCGCTCGTTTGATTTGTCACGGAGAATCGTAAAGGGACCAACATGAACTATCGCCAGTCATGTGCATGCGGTTATTATTATATATTATTTTTCCCTGACGAATTGTTATTATAAGGACAATATTTGAGCTTCGGGGGTCAAGAATAACTCCTGCCTTTACATCATGAAGTGAAAAATCTTGAGGTGGGTGCGTATAATTGTATGAATTTAGTTGGCAACTGTCGCTGATCACTAGCAAGTGAATATGGGAGAACTATGAAAAAAGTAAATAGACGCTTGCCATTTTGTTATAAAATTACATGACGAGTGCATTTGATTTGATTCCGAACAGTTTTCTTCAAAAAGAACACGCAATTAGTAACCCTAAGGTTGATGGTTCACGCCCAGCTCAGGGCACTTTTGTTTTATCTTTTTAAAAATGCTTTTAGACTCATCTTGATGCAAAGAAATTACGCATATAGGCGATTTAACGTATTTTAGGGGAATAATTTTGTGGTTCGTTGGCGTTCCATCGCTTCTCTGCCGGTGGTGGTATAATTTTCAAAACGGAAGTGGGACCAATTTTTGGCTGCGGGACCGCCAATTTTTGGGGACATGTCACTAGTTGCCTATCGGTGGTCCACCGGCGCTTACGGCATGGGATTGTCCCCTCACGAGTGAGGCAGATTGTAATCGACCAAGAGTGTTTTGGAAAAATGGGAAACATCTTCCGACTTCGACTTCTGAATAATCCGTTTAGGATCAAGTCGAATCAAGGCTGCGCCACGGCAAGGTAGAACAAGTGAGGCAATCGTTCCAAGCACTAGGCTCGATAGCTTCCGTCTCATTCACGACTTAGACTCTTCAGGAAAAGTAACAAGTTTATTACTTGTAATTTATTCTTTGAGTCAAAGTATTTTGCAATAAACCATCGTTTTGTAAGATATTTTTACGATTGTATACTATTAATTTCGAAAATTGTACTCATAATATAATTTCCCATCATGGATTTGAAAAAATCAAAGTTGGAACAAAGAAAGATCTCCGATCCACATGTCTCTTCATGTTTGATATGGAAGTCTTATCTTCATTATTGACCCTTAATTTATTTTAGTCCTAGGCAACGCGAATCGACGGGATGGCTCTAAGTGAAAACATTCATTTAGATGGTTAAGTAATCAGAAAATTCCTGCTGTTATTTCACGAAACACAACAGATCTTGAGGGGAAAAAAAAACAATTTTGCTTACCAGGGGGAGGGAATAAATCATCTGCTTACGTTTGCTTAACTAGGAAGAAGGCAAGGGCGCCGATCCTGGGGGGCCGGGCCCGCTCAAAGCTCATGTAGGCCTCCTTTGTATTTATGAATATACAATATTTGGCATTATTTGAGTGTAATTTGTCTTAAAATCCTCATATATATATCTTCTGCATTTGAATCCCCCCCCCCCAAATTTAAAGAGAAATTGGCGTCCTTGGAAGATCTAGTGAAATGAATAAAAATGTGATAACGTAATACTTGAACAACTCTATCTAATGGAGGAAAGTAAATTAGTATTCAACACTTCTTTCAGTTTTAAGCATTTGAAAGATTCTCGTAATTTAGTAGCGTCCCGGATTTGCATTTTTGAAGTACGGGAACTTTATCTATACCTTAACGTGGGAATCGGTTTCGGACCATGCACTTAAGCCGCTTTGCCATAAGAGGCACAAGGAGTTTTTCTTTCGATTTCCTCAGGAATAATGCGAATGTTATAACTTTTAAAACTATGTTTAAAAAAGAATACACATCGACATAATAAGATGATAATCTGATACCTAGGAAATATATTGAATTGTTTTTAATTTGTTCTCACGCTTCCAAATCAGTACTTATGCTTTTTTTATTCCAGCCTTTTAATATAAGCATTTCAGACTATTGTCTGTTCTAGGACGATACAATTCTAGTTCATGTATATGCTAGCTTTGGAAATACAGTAGAGTTTCGCTTATCCGACATAAACAGGCAGGCAGAACGCTGGATAATATGGATGTGTTAAGAAAAGACCTATTAAAAGTAAAACTTATGATATAATTTTACAAATTACGCATCTAATAATAATGTTTTATAACAAATAACTGCACTGCACTGAATCAGTGACGTATCCAGCGTGAGGGCCTGAGAGCTGTCTCTCTCCGGAACTCAAGCACTTTTTAATAAACTTGCCTTTACCCTTTTGAGGTTCTTTTATATCAGTTTACTAGTAGTCAGTGTCCAAACTTTGGGCAATGTGCTGTTGTCTTGTTATAATTCTAAGAACATACCATAATGCCATTATACCAGTTGCAGTGGCGTATTTAGGGGGTGGCTTCCGGGCTTAAGCCCCCCACGAAATCTTACTTAGTATAGTAAAGTAAATAAAATATCTTGCAGAATTTTCACATTTCCAGGCAAAGCCCCCCCCCCCCCCCCGAAAGTTAGCAAAGCCCCTCCCGAAACAAAATCGTAAATACGCCACTGACCAGGTGGAATTAAAGAACAGATTTAAATAGGATTAACATTTCGTTTCCGTTCTGTTTTTAACTTTAATATATTAGAACGATACACTCCATGTCTTCTTGCTGTTTTTGTTATGTGATATACGTAGCAGACAGTTTTCTTTAGTTACATTTCTCTCGAAAATTGTTTCGTTTTGTTTGTGCTATAATGCAGTTTCCAAAGTAAACCGGTTTATAAATGAAAAGTAGGAAAAGTTTAAGAGAAATACAGAACTGTCGCATTATTATTATTATTATTATTATTATTATTATTATTATTATTATTATTATTATTATTATTATTATTGTTGTTGTTATTATTATTATTGATATTTAAAAACATTAGAATTACGTGCTTACGAGGATTCGTGTTGGGCCCCCTCCGAATAGAAAACCTGGATACGTGTCTGCACTGAATGATAGACATGAGTCAAGGTGTAGACGGGCGCGCTAGGCGATAGACTCCACAGCATAAAAAATAGATTAAGACCACAACTTGCAGATCTTCTTGCCGATTGGTGCTATTTGCAATGATATATCGGATCATATGGTATGTGGAGCAAAGGATGGTCGGATAAGCGAGACCATTGTGCATTGGTGTTTCACGCACCTAAACCTGTAAAATGTTTGTATAAACAATTATCTTTCACTCCCTAGCTAAATTTGTGGGTATGATCACACACCTTGCCTCATAAAGTACAGTCTTATAAAGAAAAAAATATTTTTTAGCTAAAACCTAAAGAAAAGCCAACTTCAATTTTTCTTTTTTTTAAAATAATGGCAAACTAGTCCACTTCATCACGATAAATCACGTTTGGTACTAAGATATCTTTTTCTGTCCGTATATATCCTTCACACTTCGTTGGAGACAAAATTGTTTTTTCCCCAAGAAAACAGGATGATAGAACTATACAACAGCATGAACAGAAAACAATAGCTATTAACAATAGTTCTCTAATCCTGGATAAATACGTCATTACAGCAAAATATCAGTAAGTTGTCCTTATTATATTGCTTCGGTTCTTATTAACTTGAAAATTATAATGTTTTGTATAAAAAAAACAAAAGAAAAAGAAATGGGATGGGATGGGATGGGATGGGATTCGGTGTGGTGTCAAAATTATAAAGTAACTACGACTCCGCCACTCTACCCACCGAACCACGGAGGCTACATGGTGTTAGCTCCTTTTTTAAAGAAATAATCTTCATAACCATGGTCCGTATCGCTTGGAACCTTAAGATAAGAGTTTTTCTGTTTAATTCTATATTTTCATACGACATCTGAGTTACAGAAGCTAATTTATATTTGGCAGGCAATCTACACACTAGGGTTTAACCAATAAATGCAACATTTTAGTCGACTATCCAGTTCCTTGATCCAACTTCTCGATTCCCCTACTGAACTCCCTCCGCAATTGTGATCTGCTACTGAAAAAATCCCTAGAAATCATCGTTGCCAGTATACACAAAACCGAGCATAATTTTGTTTTTGCTTATATTTTTATTATTTTATTATATTTTTTGGAAATATCTCCTTGGATGGATTGCTTTCTATTATCTCCACATACTAATAACTGAATTTTACCCATAAACGTAAGGAAAATGGAATAAATGCGAAAAATCTTGAGTTACAGTATACGCGCAATTTTTTTTTTTTTTTTTTTTGCGCAAGGGAGTACTTTTCTTTTTACTTTTCTATAACTTCTGACATTTTTTCCCATTGCTCATGTATGGTTATACCACTTATCCAGTTCATTAAGTTCCCCTCTTGTTCTTTCTTTATTCTACTCGCTTTCTTCCACTTCTGATAATCTTTCTTTTTTCTCCTTCTGAAACTGTAGCCCCTTCCCAATCTATCCTATGTCCCGTTTCTTTCACATGCATGTAAATAACGTTATTTTCTCTTTTAATTCGAACATCATCTTTATGTTGTTTTACTCTGTCCATAAGTCTTTTTCTCGTCTCTCCCATGCATCTCATGTTACACTCACTACATTTCACTTCATAGATAACTCCTTCTTCCTCTATATTGCTTTCCCTCCTTTTCTTTTCCTTCCTTATACACCTCAACAACGTTTCTCCTCCTTTTCTATATATCTTAATACCTCCTTCTCTTAATAACTTCTTTATTACTTCCGTCTTTTCTCCTATGCTCTGAATTCCATACCACTTCTTATTTTCTTCTTTCTTTTTTATATTTTCTTCTTTTCTCTTTCTTCTTATCTGTTCTATCTTATATCCGTTACTTTTAAGTTGTTTATAGAACTTTTCCAAATCTTTCTTCCTTCTCTCTTCTTTACTGTTGACCCCAGTAGCACAATTGATGGGCCGATGTCGATCAACATGGGATTTGTTGGTGGGATTGATGTCGGTGTCGATGTCGATCGATGCAGAATGGCAAACATTTTACCGACATTGGCCAAGATCGGCAAATCTATGTCGATCGACATCGGCGTCCATGTTGATCTATGTGGGTCCCATGTGGATTCTTCCAAATCAATGTTGCCTCCACATGAATCCATGTCGCCCCATCTAGATCTGCCTTTTGTCAACATCATCTATCTTGATCCCTGGTTGAACAATACTGGCCTATGTAGGATCAATGTTGGCCCATCTAGATCTTCCCCATACCCACATCGTCGTTCGAGCTCCCTAGTTGACCTATGTGGGACCTATGTTGAACCACCCAGATCTTTCCTGAACCCACACCTTCGTTCTAGCACTCATAGTTGATCGATGTGGATCTATGTGGGATCCATGTTGGCCCATCTGGACCTCCCCTGTACGCACATCGTCCTAGCTCCCTGGTTGACCGATGTGGATCTATGTGGAATCTATGTTGAACCACCCAGATCTTCTTCATACCCACATCGTCGTTCTATCTCCCACGGTTAACCGATGCAGCTCTATATGTTCCTTGTAAAGAGAACGGAGCTCAAGAACTGGGATAAAGTGTTCTGTATTTCTTTGATTAAAGATAATAGTGATTGGTGCCATCATGTACGTTGTGTTTCGGAAGAACTTTTAGTTTCTTATTTTGATTTTTTCCTTTCTTTTTTCAGCTATTCCACAACGGACACGGTCCATACCCATGCCTGAATCTTTATCGTGCTGGGGCTACGATTGCATTAGATTTGGATGCAGACAACGTAAAAGAGATTATTCTGAACTGTGTGTAATTAAATTATGCATTAAATTTGCAACAAATGATAAAATTAAAATTTAGATAATGAAAATATAATATTACTCCATAAACACACGTATTACATGCACATTGACCAAGAAAATAAATAAGTTAACAACCCTTTTGTTTCATATATCAACGAAGTAGGTGGCTTGATATATGAACTAAAGAACTCACGTCGTTCTTCGGCTAGCCCATGGTGCTGTTCCCTCACTGTCCTGAGGTCGAGTCCCAGACGCTGCTTCCGTGATTCATATTCCAGGCTGGCGTTAGTGAATGCAATTTTTAGTCTATATGGTAGCAGAAGAGGTGGTGCTCCAGGGTTCCATTTATTGTGATATTCCATTTATATTGAATAATAAATTGACTCGACGTATTATTTACATTTAAAGTACTTCACAAATGAAACTGTTTGGTACTCACATTTAAAAATACTTTACAAACAAACTGTTCGTCACATGTTAAATTAATTAAGCGCTGAGGTCCGTCCTGTAGAGGGATAAATCGTACGTTTATCAGAAAGTATTCAGAGATGCGCGCACAATATGATTTTAGGCAGCATGGACGCTGCTTTCGAGTAGATGCGGACCGCACCGCCTAACAAACAGCAACGAGGAGGTAATCCTCACCAAGGGTGTCGAAACACTGAAGTTCCTTTGAGTTGGCTATTGCGTATGAGTACTTGGGGCTGGAGTTTTCCGTTTATGACGTATAGTATTGAGTATAAACACTTTGGCTGAAGAGATGCGGATGCTTCGAATGGACCAACCAGTGATGGGCGATAACAACATGTAGGTGTTATTGCAAGTGTTCCGTTTTCTGGACTCAAGAGATCAATCACAAACGGAGTTGCTGTGTTTACATTATATGTTTATATATAGCAACGAAATTGAACTGAGGCTTACCAACACAAACGAAGAAACATACCAAAGCGATGAGAGAAGAGTTTCTAGAATATTTGGAAATAAACGAGGCTTGGTTAATAAAGTTTGAAATCAAGTTTGACTTTCCCAATATCTTTTTAAATTTAAAAAATGAGCCTCAGTTCGATGATATCGTATGCCTGCGAACGACGACCGAGAAAATTGACTCAATTTGTGAAGAGCGCCTGGCCGTCAAAGGGTTAATGGTCTATACTGAAATGTTACTGAAAAATTACTGTATTGTGGAACACCCTGTATATGAATTAAATATCACTGGGGACTTACCATGAAGATTTGGTATATTGGAACTGCACTGTATATAACTAATCACACTTCACTTGATAACTATAACGTTCTTTAACCTGTATGACAATAAGCCACCTTTTGTTAAAGCCACCTATCATGTTCATAAAGCCAGGTTTAAGTTCCAATTAAGCCACCTTTAATAAAATGTTTATTATTATTTTTTCGTTGTATTTTCAGTCTATAGTTTTTTATTTATGTATTTATTTTTTAAGTATCGGATTTTCACCATAACTGTCCATTTCAGTTTATTTTTCGATCATTTTTACTAAACATATGACATATTTAAACATGTTAAACCAAGTGAAAACACAAATAAATAATAACACAAAAATACTTACTTACTAAACAATATTAAAATGTGTGTATCGATTTCGATAGTGTTGCCTGACGACGGTGTGAACGATAATGTTGAAATTCCTAATATGTGTACCTCGTGTAATGTAATGTGTGTGTATGCACCTTTTTACAAGAAATTTGATACTTAATACTTACTGAATACTTACTGAATACTTAAATTTTGTTATTTAAAATACTTATAATATTCGAGTACCAAATGTAAACATTTAATATAGCATTAAAATGATTATATCGACTAACATATATATTTTTACACATAAAAATATTAATAACGCAAAATAATTTTCAAAACAAGAATTCTTAAAATGATTATGATATTAATTACATACTGATCATTTAAAGTACTCTGTTACAACTTATTAAGTGTTAAAATACTAAAAGAATACAAAATCATTTAAAATCTCAAGTTTCAATAATCATATTGTTTAAACAACAAACAAAACATCCATTGAATTGTTTCAAATAAATTTGGAATCACATGTCATTTTTTTAAAATTATCAGCATTACTCACAACAAACATAAAATTTTATTTTTATCAAATCATTAACTGCAACAGGTTTGTAGGCATTAACACTAGTGCACGGATTGTTTATAGCATTAGCGAACGCACGATTATTGGCTGATACCATCATTAATTAATCTTATTTTTAACAAAATTCCTTATTGACAATGGCAAAATACAACTGTTTAACACATTTATGGGCATTAATTGCAAACACATATAACAAGAGGGATATACAATCCACCTTTAAAAATATTAAATATTTACAATAGACTTTTTTAATTTTTCTAGTATTTCCAAGCTAGGCTTTCGAGAAGTAACAAGGAGTAGCTATTTCCAAACGTGAACCGCCCTCTAATGACCTTTGGTTTCACGTTAAAATATGCATGCATCATAACAGTAAATTTCGTAACCTGTCCCTTTCCTTTTCCGCTTCCTGATTCTCTCTAATATTGATCTTGTCTCTCCTGTTTTTTCCAAGACTTCTCGATTCGTTTTCCTCTTTACTCAACTGACCTTTTCCATTCTCCTCCATACCCACATTTCGAAGGCTTCCAGTCTTTTCTCGTCACTTTTTCGCAAAGTTCACGTTTCGGCCCCGTAGAGCACAACGCTCCATACAAAACACTTAATAAGTCTTTTCCATAATACTTTATTCAAAGGTCCACAAAATAAATTATTCTTCTTTCTAAACATTTCCTTCGCCATTCCTATTCTAGCTCTTATTTCCTGTTCACACTTCATGTCTTCCCTAATAATACTACCTAGATATCGAAAACTAATTACTTGTTCTACTATTTCACCTCCTGTTTTAACAGTTAGCTTAGTTCCATTCGTGCCAATTACCATTGCCGTAGTTTTCCTAACATTTATTTTCATCCTATAGTCTTCACAGCTTTTCCTTAATTTCTCTAACATCGTATTGATTTCGATTTCAGATGTCGCGAGAAGAGCCATGTCATCTGCAAAGCGAAACAACTGACCCGCCTACCACCCAACCAGGGCCGCCCACAGGGTGGATGTATGGCGCAAGCTGCGCCATTGAGAAAAATTTTGGGGGGGATTTTACTCTACTTTCGAACTAGCAATTTTACTGTCGGAATAGCATTAAAACACGATTTTGAGAAGCTAATTTTCAAAAATTTTCCGGGGTGAACCCCCGTACCCCCTGCTTCGATACTCGATGAATGAAGTACCGCGCAAGTAGCCGTATGAAAGGAAAGGTTGGTTCGTTTTAAGAGAGAAGGGCAGCCCACAGGAGGGATGAATGGCGCAAGTTGTGCCATCGAGAAAAAATTGGGGGGAATAAAAAAATTGGGGAAGAATTTTACTCTAATGTCGAATAAGTAATTTTGCTGTCGTCAGAATAACATTGGAACACGATGCGATTTTTTTTAAATCTCGAGAATGAATCCCCCTACCCCTGCTTAGAAACTCTATGAATGAAGTACCGCGCAAGTTGCTATATGAAAGGATGGGCTGGTCGGTTTATCGCTTTTTGGATATATCTAGATCAGTCTGGATCAGTGGGTGAAGAAAGGATTCATTAGGCCTTACAGGTGTTTGTTGAATATGTCTGGTTTTCCATATCTAACAATATTATACCAGATACTTCTGTCATTACCAACAACGAGTTGCTCAGCAGAGAGGATTATGAGTAAAGTAAAGATTGTAAATAATAGACTAAGAAGCAGCATGGGAGATGTATGGCTCTCCGACATGCTTGTCCTTTCTTCCGAAAAAGACATTTTAGAATGCATTCCCAACAGCGATATTATAGACAAATTTGCTTTGTCGAGTGAGCAAAGAAAAAAATTATTACTCTATAATGGACATCAAGGGTAGGTTAATGTCACCACCACGACCAGTAATAATTTAATCCAACAAAATCATTCCTGTAAAAAAAAAAAAAAACAAGTATGAGCGGCCTTAAAAAGAAGTGAAATCACAAAAATGAGCGCCAAGTTCTGGTGAACAACAGTTACAAACACTCAAGGAATCACTTTCAAATTTAGATTTGAAACTTTTTTATGTTGTCTGTTGAAAATTATAAAGCAGTTTGACATAATTGTGAGCTAGTGGTAACCATACAGACAACAGCCAAGTTTCAAATCTAAATTTGAAGTGAGCCAGTGAGTGTTTGTAACTGTTGTCCACCAGAACTTGGCCCCTATTTTTGTGATTTCAATTCTTTTTAAGGCCACTCGTACTTGGCTCTTTTACAGGAATGTTTTTTGTTGTATATCACTTCTTTTTGTAGGCTAATTTCGAGGATAACATTTTCTTTTGGTATCAAACTCAATAACTTGTAACTTGCGTCTTACTTTTCATGTACAAGGGTATTATATCAATATTTTGTAAAGAAAAAATTAATACTACTAATTGTAAAAAAAAGAATACCTGTGCCATACACAGTGTGTAGAAGTTTTTATACCCTTCAATATCCTTATAGAACATATTTAGTATTGTACGCTACCAAGACTACTAATAAAAGTAATGCCATTTTTATAATTACTACTGCCCCTACTACTACTACAAGCATTCTATAATACTACTACAGGAAATAAAAACAACAAAAATAGCAATTACTAGTACTATAAAAACTACTGCTACTCTGGGCAATTGTTTTTAGAGGGCTTGAGTTTTGAGGAGGGAAGAGATTATGTTTTGGGGGGGAGTGCGCCATCAGCTTTGGGGGGATGAGCACCCCTGCACCCAACTACACACCGACTTCCTTACACAAACTCGCCTTTACTATTTGTTCTAAATAAATATTAAATAAAGTGGCTGAGAGGCAGCATCCTTGACGTACTCCCCTGCCATTTGCTCTTTCGGCCGTCATTTCATCTCCTATTCTAACTCTTACTCGTTGGCTCATATATAAGTTTCTGATGAGTCTCCTGTCCCTCCATGCTAAACCGACCTTCTTTAAAATTTCCATTAACATTTCCCAATTTACTCGGTCAAATGCGTTCTCTAAATCTACGAACACAACATATACGTCCTTCCCTTTTTCTATGAATCGTTCACCTATTACTCTCAGCAACCTAATAGCGTTCCTTGTGCCCTTTCCTCTCCTAAACACAAACTGTTCTTCCTCTATTTCCCTATCTGTTCTAGCGTATAGCCTCCTATTTAGTATTCGTAGTACAATTTTTGCTGCGTGTGATATTAAACTAATCGTTCGGAAGTCTTCACATTTTTGAGCGTTTGATTTCTTCTCTAATGGGATCATCACCGTCTGCAGAAAATCTTTGGCCCCCTCTCCCGCCTTATATATATCATTACACAACCTATATCATCATCAGCATAAAGGTATCATTATTATTACTAGTATTAACGTTCTTCGAGCAGTAGATCTCACGATAAACCTCTGAATGTTTTACCCAGATTCGTCAGTTCTCATTTATGGAACAATCAGTTTTCGTTTTCTGGCTACATCCTTATCTGATTTTACCCCCCCCCCCTTCTACGTAGCAACGCTCCGTATTTCCCGAAGTATGTTTGCTCATTTCCTGTGAAAGTATCGTTTTGATGCGTCTGTTTTCATTTTTGATCGCCTCCTTTTTCATTTTCTGGCTACACCCTTAACCTATTTTACCCCACCTCATCCGACAAAATAGGCCGTGATCCTCGAAGTAAGTTTGTGGTTTCATGTGAGTTTCATTTTGATTCGTCAGTTTGATTTTTTGATCACTCTCTTTCTCATTTTATGGGTACACCATTATCTTATTTTGTCCACCTCCGAAAAAATAGTTCGTAATCACTAATTACCGAAGTGTGTTTCTTCATTTCTTGTGACAGTTTCGTTTTGTTTCGTCAGTTTTCAATTTTAAATCACACCCGTTTTCATTTTTTTTTTGGCTACACTCTTACCCAATTTACCACCACCACCCTGACCTCCTCCGAAGCAATAGGCCGTAATTCATGAAGTGTGTTTTGTGATTTCCTGTGAAAGTTTCGTTTTGATTAGTCCGCTTTCATTTTCAGATAACCTTTTTTTCCATTTTATGAATACACTCTTATCCGATTTTATCCCTCCACTTTCCTCCCTAACAATAGCCTTTTAATTGCTTATTTATTAAGCTCTTGTAACAGAAAGGAGTCCATCAAATTTGTTTTTAATTGTGATATTCTTCGTTTTTCTCCATTTTCACACGTCCCTCTACCCCTGATCCGATTTTTTTCACAACGAACTTGACCTGTCGTTTGAACCAATAAATACTGGTAAACGAACAGTAGACCTCGCGATAAACCTGTGAAAGTTTCATTGGGATTCGTCAATTTTCATTTTTCGTTGACCCCTTTTTTGACTTCCTGGCT